>NW_027283947.1:0-9920 GCF_046629955.1 Centroberyx affinis | reverse complement strand
CCGGAGATGTGACATCACGGAATTCCTAGGTGCCTGTAGCCTGGGCCTCTAGGTGCCTAGATGCCTGTAGCCTGGGCCTCTTGAACAATTTCTATTTTATAAGACTGTCCAGATATTCTCATTTAAGCAGTAATGGAAGTGATACACAAATGTATTTTTTTAGCTAAGTAAAACTAGAAATACCTATAGTATTGTACTCTGATCATGTTAAACAGACTCTAGTCAAAATTCTACTCAGGTGAAAGTATTGAAAATCAGTGCTATTGAGGCAAGGCATCACATGTGAATAAGAAAAAAATCTGTCCATCCTATCAGAATTAAACTTGATATGTTGAATATGGACACAGATACAAACATGTTTTATTTTCTGACTTTTATTTATTTAGTTATTAACATATTCAAATTTGCTAATATTTCATAAAAATGCACAGATTTGCATATGACTTAGGGAAATAGTTTTCCTCAGTGGATAAAGTCAAAATTCCTTTTCCCATTTACATTTAAATACTCCTTTATAATGAAAAGTTAGTTTAATATTTATACATTTTGGTGTGAAACAATCTGTTGCTAAAGCTCGAGTCTGTGGTTGCAGTGTGGCTCTCACTGTTGAAACACTGTTGCTCCATTACTGTCTTTGGCTACATATTGATTCATTGGATTGAAGATATTTTTTCATTTTGAAAACCTCTTTAAAAATAAGACTAAGAGTACTAACTCATGTTAAGACTAACATGCGTTTTACATAGATTTTAAGGCTGTAAAATGTTTGCTTACATTTGCAAGGTGCATAAAAACTATAAGTTATTTTCCACATAGACGTTACAAGTTGACTTTAGGTGATTCACTGAATTGAAGATGTTTGTATTCAGTATGAAATTTGTTGTTTTATTGGATAAGGACCGACAGTCTAACACAGCTAAACATTTTTGCGTTTATTTTACATATTTTACATACGAGTTTACATGTACTTTGAGGTTGTAAAATATCAAAAACGTTATTGTCCATCTACATGTTAAACTCTTGATGTTAAACTCTTAAGTTAGACTCTTTATGCAACATGTCTGGAAGCATATTAAAATGTGGCATCAAATATGTGTAATAATACATATTTCATGATGTGAAACTTAGTAACGGTATGCCACTGTTAAGCAGCTGGACTGAATTAAATCGGTCACAGCAAATGAGTGAAAAAGAGGAGATGAGAAATCATTTCAAAAACAGGAAACGAAGCAACGGTAGCTTTTTAATTTGGTATCATTGCTTTATTTTTGGAGCAGTACCACGCGATGCATGTTCAGCCTTCGGGTTTGACGTGCCTAGAACTCTGTAACCCGGCGGATGGAGCCAACGTTGGCTTGCACGCCCCCCCATTCGGTGTAACGTCGGTACTCGCCCCTCTCCAGCAGGTACTGGCGCCCCCTGTAGTTGGGATGCTCGTAGAAGATCCAAGCGCCTTCGAACACCCTGCAGGAGTGGACGTCGCGGCTGTGCCAACGCTCGTGGAAGGCGGGCATGTTGTCCGCCACGTCCATCGACTGGCCTTCGAAGTTGGCCCTCTCCCAGACCTTCATCCTCCACGAGTTCCCCACCTGGACTCATATGGGACAGGTTGAAGTGACAAATTAAAGGTGAAGTACACTACACCCACTTTTCAATATGACTGAATCTACAACAAATACTAAATAATAGAAGTCTTACTTGGGAAGTCAGAAAGTTACTTGACCCGACATGAGGGACATGGGTATTTTTAGGATTTGTTTGCTTATGGATCAGTGATCCGCAACCATGTGCCATCGACACCTAAAAGTCTGCAGGCTTTCATTCCAACCAAACAGTACAGCAGCTGATTTCACTGATTAATACACCTTCAACCAGAGAGGAGGAACTAATCAGTGAAGTCAACTGCTGTAGTGATTGGTTGGAATGAAAACCTGCAGACTCTTAGGTCTTGATGGCACATGGTTGCGGATCACTGATCCACAAGCGAACATATCTGAAGATCCTAAAAATACATCTACCCAAGCAATTCTTCTCTAAAATCCGAAATCGCAAGTCATCAAATCTGAGGATAGATAGAATATGATGAAACTTTATCGATTGGAAAATCAGGTAAAATTGGATAAATACTACTGTTTTTTTCAGGCAAAATCATGACAAATCTGATGGATCTGATACATGGATTGATGTCCTGGGCTTTGGACATGATGAACCTCTCTTTACTTACATTCTTAATCATGCGGCAGGACCCGATGGTGTCGTTGAAGCCCAGCCAGCGCTGGTAGTCTGGATATTCTCCTGGGGTCAGCACATACTGGTAACCCATGTAGTTTGGTTTCTCATAGATTACCCAGAATCCTCCCTCCACTTTGGCGGAGTTACAGCGACTGAAGTAGGTGTGCATGTCGCTCGAGTCATTATTGCACTCAAAGCATCGTCCCTTGTAGTTTTTGTCCTCATAGAACGTGATCTGGAAAATATGAATCACAGTCGGTTACTTGATAGACCAAATCTGGAATTGCAGTTTGTCGCCCCTTGCTGAAACACTGTCACCCCAGCCCAGTAGTGGCTTTATTTAAATGGTGCTTCACTGAATTGGATATTTTTTTCATTGTCTGATCTTATTTTATGAGGACTGATAGTATATCACAGCAAAAAAAATATTTTACAAGCTTTTGCTAATGTATTAGTTATGAGTTAAGAAAGTAAAAAAAAAGAGTCAGAAAAGAAGCTATTAAAACTCTTCAAGATCATAAATGAATCTACGCAAAATTTGATGGCGAAATGAATTGCTGATTGTACCATCAAAGATGCAGCATGCATTGCACCACATTATGTGGCATCAAATATGTGTAATAATATACTTTTAGTGATGTGACACTTACCTTCGCCATAGTTAATATCAGTCGGCCTGGCACGATACATAAAACAATAAAGCAGGCTCCTCGAATATTCTCTTTATACACATCAAGAACAATAAAACCAAGCACATGGTTTGCACTGTTTGAATTGGATAATTCAATCAGCGATTCAAATATTTATCCAGGCTCATCACATTGTTCTGAAGCAGTGAATCCAGCATCCCTAAACAATGCAAATGCAAAGTGCAAAGCATCCCAAACCCACTGGATGCAGTAGAGCGTGCTGACAAAAACAAGTGCACTGCAGGACATTTGGTTTGATATCAAATGCTTTGGGCTGAGTCAGTGACAGACTAGAGACAGTTGGTTAGGCAGGAAGGCACCAGTGATTTTAGAACAGTTAAGAGGATACTGCTGTTATAAAATGGTGGCTACACACACTGTAATGAACAAAAGCATATATTTATTAAACAATATTAATTATTATTTATTATAATTATAATTAATTATTATTAAATAATAATATTTTCTCTCCATTTTTAAGTATTATAAAAATAGATTTAAATAATACTAAAATATTAAATGCTGAAATACTACTACTACTGCTACTACTACTTATAATAATAATAATAGTAATAATGATAATAATAATAATGATAATAATAATAATATTGCACTAATTTATAGTAATATAGTTCTTGAATAGTAGCTAAACAAAGCCATTGCTGAGTGACACATCACTGCAATGGTAGTAACTAACCAATTAATAATACTTGGGCCAAATTTCATTCTTTTGCTAAGGAACAGTAATGTACAGTACAAAACATCTAATAATAATAATCTAATAATAAGCTAATATAATACATGGTCTGATCCGATTGAATAACTCACTTCCACAGTAGTTCTATTTGGTTCTTTTTTTGATTGGGTGGAATGCAAGATGTTCATATTAATAGCAGTGGGTGAAGTTTTCCCATTGCTGAAAGAAGAAGTGAGTTCATATATGTTGTCAAGCTCCAGAGAATTATCAAAAGTCACAGTAAAATGTGCATCTGTTCAAAATTTTCATTTTGCCTATATGTAATTCTCATGACATTATCATGCTAGCATTAACATTTCTGTTTCGTAGCTGGATAATGTTGATTCCACATGATTTATTTTTGTTAATTACCATGAGTCCCAACCAGAGTCAAAATAAAGACACCAGAACAAGTAAACTGCATTGCTCTTAATGACAATGAATCCAATCAAATCGTATCATATTGATTGTATCATATCAGATCAATTAAATAGTTAATGTGGTCATATCAACTGCACTGTTGTTTGTACTTCATCCACTGTATACATATATATATTTAAATTAACCCTGTGATTACAGGTTTGCGTTCATCTGTGTTTTTACAGCAGCTTTGAATGTGACTCAGCCAAGCAGAGGAGTGAATCAGAATACTTGGTTTTATTTTTTAATTTAAAAAAGAATTGCGCAACAACCAGTAATATTTCATATGATCTCTGGTTTATAACACATTCATAAAACTATAACAAGTGCTTCATATCAGCTGTATGGCACAATTCATTCAATCCTTACGTCAGATTCCACAAGGTGTTCAACGGTGTATTGATTTGTTGAGCAAAAATTGTGTAAAACAATATAAAGCAAAATCTAGTGTTTCCATGGAGCACAACAGCTATTCTGAATTGGTTTTAATTTTGGGGTGAGGGTGAGGTTGTGAATCTTGTGATTTGAAGGTTTCAAAAATTGTATCTATCACTTGACTAAGCACCCAAAAACACACAAATTGAATATTTTGGTATCTACATTTTTTTATTTTTTATTTTTTTATTTAATCCAATCGTAAGTCTGACAGTGATATTGTGAAATGAATCTGGTAGAGCTCATAAAATACTTAATTCATTACAAGGGGTGATGCAATCGGCACGAAAAGATCACATGATAACAGACTTCAAATGTGTTCAAGTTATTGTTTTATTGATGGATTGTGCAAGCATCTGTTATTTCATTTCATCTGTTTCTATTATGGTTGAAACAGAACGTGATTAGTTTTCAACATTTGCTGTTCATTCTGGGGCAATTATCTGCAGGCATAACAAGGAGTTTGATATCTGTAGGTTGCCCCGCTGATGCAATTCAGATTTATCATACTACCTCGAATTAACTTTTTAATTTCAGTTGATTTAAAATAAGAATTGATTGTTTTCATGCAAATCCTACCTAGACACATTAAACCCCCTTCACACATACATACTCATAAGGTACCCTGGCTATTGTCAGTACTCTGTCTTGTTCAGGATGAACCTTTGATACCGTGTGATTGAGTCTCTCTGTTGCCCTGAATAAACCAGTTAACAGAATATTCCCTCTCCCTCTTTAACTGAGCGATAGTGGCTTCTAATACAGGGGCAACAAATGATCCCAATAGTAATAGTACAACACAGTTTCATAACAATATTGTGGACATTAATTATGTGAAAATTATAGTCCTCTACCACAAATTGGATTATGTGACAATAGAACGAATTGGTCATTTTCTCCTGTTTGCCACGTAAAAAGGTTAGCTAACGGTTACGTTTATAGGCAAGTAAACAACTTTGGTTAAGGTTAGGTTTAGGCAACTAAAACTTTGGTTAAGGTTAGGTTTAGGCAACTAAAACTTTGGTTAAGGTTAGGCAACCTAAACAGCTTGGTTAAAGGAATAGTTCACCCAAAAATGAAAATTCTGTCATTATCTACTCACCCTCACGCCAAATGAAACACACAGGGAGGTTGCCAGCACAACTTGGTAGCAGCCTTCTCCAAAACAACTGAAGTCAATGGGGACCTGTTCTTTAGAGTAGAGGTCTTCACGGGTCCAAAATGATGGACCCGAACCCTAATGGACCCGGGAAATTCGTTCCGAGATCCGATTGGACCCGATAATTTTTAAATATGTATATATACGGACCCGTTTTTGCCCGAGATATTACAGACCTGACCCGGTGCATGTCCGAGAGGAGAGAGACCCGAGACCCGTCCGTTTTATGGACCAGACAAACCCGGTGATTAAAATTGCTACTAAAAATGCCGTTCTACTGCTAAAAACGTTTATCATGTCGGATACAACATATGGTGCCTAATAAAAGGAGATCAAAATAACAGCCAAGTTTCCAACTTGCCAAGTTGTGCCATTCTACAGTTTGTCCAGTAGATGACAGTGAGACTCCATAATGGAATCTAGCAGCTACTTGGCTACATAGCTACAATAGGCTAAGTGACAAGGAAATTAAATTGCATGTTAAATGGATGATTAAAACAATAGTTTTTAGCTTATTTTTCACCTCAGTGAAGAAGGTATCCATCTTGCGCTTTTCCTCCGCTCCAACTCGCTGGTGCTGCTCAACGTTTTTTTCACCTTAGTTTCGCTCTTGTAATCTGATCCTAGGTCAGCCTAATCATCACGCAAGTTACACAGCGCTTCCATGCGTTTCTCGTCTCGTCACGTGATCAGCGCTGATCACGGGTCGTCTCTGATCCACTCGGGTATTACACATAATGATAAACAGACCCGGGACCCGCGGTAATAGAATGGGACCTGACCTGGACCTGACCTGGACCCGATTGACCATAATAAAACGTGGACCCGAACCCGTATGGGTCCCGGGTCGGGTCTCGGGTCCTAGGGTCCGGGTAGACCCGTGAACACCTCTACTTTAGAGTTCCAAAACAAAAACAGACAAACAATCACAGTGGCCCTCATTTACGAAACGAACGTACGACAGAAAACTGGGCGTATGGTCATTTCCACGCAAAGCTCGGCATTTATCAATTTGGACGTGAGCGGAAGCTACGATCAAATCTCACGTCAACTCTCAACTCATGTACGCAAGTTTTCGAGTCAGCGTGGACTTGCGGTGCAGCATAGTAAATCTGGCTGAGTCGGAGAACTGTTAGGATTAGACCATATAGTATTCTGACTGGCATCTAAGCATATGCAGCCACATATTCATCACTTAAAAATATGTAGCCTATGGCAAAATATTATATTTTGTAAAGGCCTACATCGACTATGTGTCATATAGCCCATTCCTAACATAAATAGGTATTTTCAAATTGTTTGCAATTAACGGGGTTAACAGTTTTCTGGTGTAAGATTAATTTCTCTTTCATTTTGAGATAGCCTACTTGTTTGAGGTCTGACCATTTTTTCTTCACCTAAATGTAAAGAATTGCAATACAAGCTATTATATTAGGCTACTATTATATATATATAGGCTATACATATCACGGATGTATAAATTAAATATTCAAACCTCAGCTGGAATGTCGATGGCAACGCTGTTGACCGCAGCAGTGATTTCTTTCCATGCTGCATTTTTCCGACTTCCTTTGATGCCACTTTTCAGGCTGCCAAATAGAACTAACTGGTTCAAATGGACTTGGCGACGTTAGAGTTTCTATTTGGAGGTCGGAGAAGTTTCTCTTCTTGGACGTTTTACACCTCTCCATGTCGTAAACACTGGGGGCGAGGCCTCTAAACCGAGAATATTTAGGGGCGTGATATTTAAATGACGATTGTTTTCAGCCTCCACATTTATCAACGCCCGATCATTCTTACGCTGTGATTGGCAAGATACGAACGTTTCATGAATCACACGTGAACCCTGTCGTAAGATGATTTCTGCGCTCGGTTTCTACGTTAGATTGATAAATGAGGGCCATTGTGAATAGAAAGACTTATACACCATTATTTGTTGCAAATCAATCACCTGTAGTTAAGATTTGCACTAAATGATGGTGTAAATATACTGTAGGTCTTTTTGGAACTCTGAAGAACTGGTCCCCACTGACTTCAGTTGTTTTGGAGAAGGCTGCTATGGAGTTGTGCTGGCAACCTCCCTGTGTGTTATATGGACAAACTTCACCTGTGTTTCAACTGGCATGAGGGTGAGTAGATGATGACAGAATTTTCATTTTTGGGTGAACTATTCCTTTAAGGTTAGGTAAAGGCTTTGGTCATGGTTAAATATGATAAACTCACAGTAGAAATCCTCTTGTTATGAGTTGGGAATTGAACTCAGGTTGTTGGGTTCGGGTTAATGTATCTGCTTATCCATCCCCCAACCTTCACACCCTTTCCACTGTGCTATTTCAATATCAAACTTTTTCATAATGAAACTATGCACTTGTCCAGGTTATTCTAACCCAGTTATGACTATTACGTCCTCCTTGCATTTAACCCTAACCCTAATCCTAACCCTTATCTCCTCATACACAAGTCTCTGTCATGGTATTGATCAACAACCCTATCAACCCCCTGCATGTATATTATGGTCATTTTACACTATGGGCAAGTAAAAACCTAACTAATTTCCCCTGAAAACCATTTGGAAATCAAATATCACTCATACAATGTGCCTTTTGTATTACAATAGATCTAGGTATGATCTAGCACAGTTTTCAACCATGTGGCATCAAGGTCCAAGAGTTTGCAGGTTTTCCTTCCAACAAATTACTACACCAGCTGATTTCACTGATTATCTTCTTCTCTCTGGTTGAAGCTGTGCTAACCAGTGAAACAAGCTGCTGCAGTGTTTGCTTGAAATGAAACCCTGCAGACTCTTGGACCTCCATGGACCATCATTGCGAACCAATAATCTAGCATTAGTTTTAGGTAATTTAGGAAACATTTGTACGATGAGAAAATCCACCTCATTCAACGGAACCTCATAAGAATACAGTCAGAGTTTTGCTTCTTGTTTATTGATTAGATCATATCAGAGCAGGCATGTGGAAGGGTCTTGGCATGGATTTCTGGTCAAGGCTAAAGGTGATCTTAAAACTCTGTGATCCTGCGCATGGAACCGATGCCAGGCGTGGTGGCGCCCCAGTCGCTGCTCTCCCGGTACTCGCCGCGCTCTAGGAAGTACTGGTGCCCCCTGTAGTTGGGGAGCTCGTAGAAAACCCAGGCGCCGTGAGTCACGACACAGGAGTAAACCTCGCTCAGCTTCAAGGCATCGTATACCGAAGGACAATCCTCGGCGTACTCCACCATCTGCCCTCCAAAGTCAGGTCTCTCGTACAGCCTTACCTTCCACGCATTTCCATAAACCTGAACACACAAGACAAACAGAGAGACGTGCTTTAAGTAATAATCTGCTACTTTTTCCATACAAGTAAATGTCTGTTTTGCTGCCCTCTATCGCAAGTTGATACCATACGCTAATGATTCAAACTATGGCCAGTTCAGGAAAGCTTTTCCATCTGTTGCACTAAACACCTGAGTGTCTTTATCATTACGGTACGTTGGGCCTACATTGAATGCAAAACACCAAGTAATGACTGCTTATCTCCAAAGGTGTCACCAAAATCAAGAAAAACAAGATCACTTTAAATTTTTTGTTTTATAAAGTAAACTGAACCTTTGTCAAGCATCTTTATGATATGGCATTGGTACTGAATAAATAAAGAGGTAAGCTGGATCCCTGGAACAGTGTTTTTTAAGCTAGAAGCTGATTGTTTAGCTGTGGTGGTGCTGTCCTTGCAGCATATTTAGTTTACAAAAATGATCTCATAGGTTTACCATTGCTTCACTGGTAACACTTTACAATAAGGCTACATTAATTAACTAACCCTTAATTAACAGTTAACTAATGTGTCTGGTAATCATTTACTAATGGTGTTCATATTAACTAAGGTATTAATTTATACATTATTTAATAATCATCTTTATAAACGATTAAATAATGTATAAATTAATACCTTAGTTAACAAGAACACCATTAGTAAATTACACATTAGTTAACTGTTAATTAAGGGTTAGTTAATGTTTATTAAGCATTATCTAATCCTTATTAAGCATTAACTAACCCTTAACTTTGTGTACCCTTATTGTAAAGTGTTACCGCTTCACTTTGCTTTAGAGGGTTATTACTCAAAATGATATGAGATTTGAAGTACGTTCTTAGTATTTACAAATGATTGTTGTATAGGGAGTATACAAGTATTGAGCTAAATAACTTGTAGTTCGATTTTTGCCAATTTTTAGGAGGGTTAAACATAATACT
>NW_027283946.1:0-9139 GCF_046629955.1 Centroberyx affinis | reverse complement strand
TACTTGAAAAATAATAATAAATAATTAGAAGAAAAAATAAAATAAAATAATCAATTTATAACAAATGCTATGATACTATAATCTACATACATTAAATCCACAAGGAACCAAATGTAAAAGGCAAACAATAAGTAATAATACAACACAAGACAAGAGAAGAGAGCACCACCCCCCCCACACACACACACTCACACTAGGGACATTCACTGTTGGTTACCAGCACCTCAATCAATGCGATCAGAAAAATTATATATCCCTAACACATATTCACACACACACACACACACACACACACACACACACACACACACACACAGGGAAATGTAGAGGTTCTATAAAACCTGTTTATAAGTTAAGAGGCAGATGACACAGTATGGCTTGTAGCTGAATTGACTCTTAGGATGCAGGTTGGCCCTTAATTAATAACTCATTTGATTTATTAATAATACACTCTTCAGTTAAATGACATTTCACACTGTGTTTGTTCATAATATAATGCACAGTGGTAAAGTCGGGTGGATATAATGCTCCCATACAGCTTCAGCTTTAAAATACATGTATTACTCACCTACTTTTACTAACCATATCAAAGGCTTCTATTAATCTGCTAGAGAAGAAATAAAAACATTCAATCCCAGTTTCCCTGCGATGGGAAAAGTCCTCTGTTGAACTATTCTTATGTTATGAATTGGAAATAACAGTTTATTATTTCTCAGTTGCCTGATGAAAGTCACAGTCACTGGAACGCTGTGTTTTCAATCCATTTTTCCAATAACAACAGAGCCTCGCCTGGCTTCCTCCATTGATCCATCAGCTCATGCAGAAGCCAGTGACGCTCCAAAGAGGACCGGACAAAATGTGGCCTGACTTAACACCAGCATGAAAAAAAAATGCGGCTTTTCACATCTGGCTTCACATACTGTAGGGCTCTAACTGAGAAAATATTTTTTGCAGAGACAAAAAAAAAAAAAACAATTGCAGAACAAGGCTTCACATGTAGCTTCGCGTGCTATTTTTGTCTTTTGTGAAATAAGAGACGAAGTTTCCACAACTTGTGTCGAGACATGATAGACCCATCATCAGCCACTGGCTTAAGACGCTTATTTAAAATTTGCTGTAGAATATTATGGGGAAATATCATTTGGTAAATAATGTGATGTGAATGTAATTTGATATTTTTTCTTTTTTTATTCTTTTTTTTTTTTTTGCTCTACATACCAGGCATCACAAATGCCTGGTATGTACTTGAAGATGCACAAATAATTAATCTTAGACAATGATGAATATTTTTGTTTTTGTTGTTTTCACTTTTGGCATCATGACTGTATTTGACTCACTGAGGATGACAGAGGGAGAGAGAGAGATAGGCATAATATACAGAGAGGGGGGGAGAGAGAGAGAGAGACACACACACACACACACACACACACACATACAGAGACAGAGCATAACCAGAATGCTATTCTTAAATACAGATTGATGGAGCAATGTCACACCGCTCTAAAGTCTGCATTTGTCAAAGCCGGTGGAGAACTGGGAAATGGCCGCACACACACACACACACACACACACACACTCCAGCCACATCTGAATTCCCATCCACCAAGCATTTTGAAAACATTTTAAATTCTAGTCTTTTATGCGTCTTTACCACACACTTGTCATAACGCAGGGGGAAAGTTTTCTCTATTGGCTCTGCAGTTTAAAGCCTCTCGGTATTGTTAGCATTCCTCACTGAGACCAGCGGGTAATGCTAGCAGCAGACCAGCTCGTTACGTTGTGGGTGGCGGTATCCATTGGCTTCAATGATGAGCAATTGCAACAATCCGTTTCGAGCATAACTGAAGGAGAAACACTCAAACTTTTCTTCCCCATAATAACCTTTCTTCCCGGAGACAAGTGCCTGGTGAGGAAAAAACGTTAGAGCCTTTCATAGCCATAGGCAGAGTCCTAGACAGTGATGTAGTGTTAAATACAAAGAGTGGTAAATATGACTTCCAGTTGGTTTCACAAGCAAAAATATAAACATCAATTATATTTTCAGAAAAACATGATTTTTTCCCCCCCTAAAAGACCCTATCCTCATATAACTAAAACAAAATGTTCTTTTCTCTCGCCATTTCTCTCTTCCACAGGGAGGTCAGAGGTCAGGCTGGAGCTTTAGTGTCTTGCTCAAGGACACTTCAGCACTTCAGGGTGGATGCTTGACAACATGAGGGCTTGAACTCGGGTCACCCATCTGAAGGACGGTTTCTCTGACCACTTGACCACCCTGCATCCCAAAAAGTGCAGTGGCCGAGATTCTCTGGATGTGATGTGAGACTCTTTGGTGTTTTATTTTATATTATTTTATATATATATTTTGGGTTTGTAAACAATCCGAATGTTGTTGTGTATTTATTTGCTTTGGTGATTGTTGTGTGTTCTTATGTTTATTGCCTTGTCAAATAACAAAAATCAATAAATATAATTTCCAAAAAGTGCAGTGACCAAGCCCTAACTAACCCTGCCAGGTAAGTAGGTATTTTAATCCAAAGACTAGCATAAGATACTAATAATAACTAATAATAAAGTCACACTGAAATTAAAGATGACTTTTTTGTCTTCTTATCTCATTCTAACCATACCATACATCTATTGACAATTTATGCGCAAAAAATATTTCATTCTATTTTTATATCAAAATCTCCTAACTTTTACTTCCTGGAAAACTGAAAATCTTTAGTGAAGACTTCATCGTGTACCAGGAGGTGTACATAAAAATTCCACAGATTTTTGAACAATCCCGCCCCTCCGGCTTCCCATCAAATAAAACAAGCCCTCCTCTGATAGTACTATCCCATCGGTTTGCACTTTTGAATGATCCTTCCCCACGTTATGTCCCGCCCCCACATCCTGTTTCAACAAGATCATTAAGGAAGCAAGATACTGTAAAAACTTTAAAGGGGCGTTAAGTGATCTGTGGCCTCTAGTGGCGGTCAGTAGGAATTGCAACAACATTGAATTGTCTCTGGCACATCCCCAACCCCCCATCCCACCCATGACCTGTAATTGACATAAACAATAAAGTCACATTTTCACAATAGAGACAAGTAAGGATCCAGCAGAAGCATCTAGTGGTCATATATCACAATGCAAAATACTGTAATAAAAATACTAGTTTTTTGGCTTGAAATTTTAAAGCCAGAAATCTCAGCAGCTGGCCAAGTAATCACTGAATCATTGGTATTGATCAACAACCCTACAAACCTCCCATAGATACTGTATATTATGGTCATTTTGTGCAACAGCGTGGTAAAAATATTACTTACATCCCCTTTAAAAACATGATGTTTGGCTCTGTGCGTCTGGTTTCTAGCATATCGCAGCGCTGAAGGAGGTCGTCCGTGCGCTGACACAAATCTGATCCCCGACCAGCTGTTAGAGACAGCTCATCTTCTGTCCACAAACATCTGCGGTTCATCTCCACAGTTTGACGGGAAATATAGGACTTAAGCTCCCTTATGCGCCTCTCTTTTCACCCTTTTCCTTTCTTCCCCGTCTCTCTCTCTCTCTCTCTCGCTCTCTGATGTTTGTTTTGCCTCTCAGCCATCTGCTCTCGATGATTTCTGGAATACTAAGTTGAAATGTACGCAGATGCAGCCGGAGAGGAGAGGAAAATACAAATTTAGCCGATGTTCAAAGTGGAGCTTCTTGTGCTTTTCTTCGGCTTTGTGCTTGATGAATGACAGGAAGATCACAGTTTATGTCAAATTGTTTGTGAAACAGCTAGTAAGACGCTGTTTGAGCCGGGAGCTCGCTACATAAACTACCGCTGCGTTCATGTGAAAACATTCCTACACCCAATGTCAGTGTGTTTTTTTTCTTGTTTGAATTGAAAGTTCTTATAGTCCTTTAACTGCAGAGGAAAATTCATCTTTATAGGACCCATAAAACCCATTTTGAACTCGCTTTAAATCTAAATTCTGGAAAGTACTTTTTTTTTTTTTTTAGAGGGGATTTTTTTTCTGTGTTGCGCAACTTCTTGGCCATTATCTCCGCGGGGACATCTTTCACACGGGGCACGTCTCGCACATTGCATGTTTGAACTCTCACCCTTTCGATTCGTCGCGGCGCAGCACCCGCCCGGGGCACCCAGGTGTTCGGCCTCACACCTGTTAGAGAGCGGCAGGGAAAAGCAGGAATTGGCATCGCGCGGCAAAACAACGCCGAATTGTAACGGATAAAACGAGTACACCCGTTCCAATCGACAGCCATGAACGGTCATTTGGCCGATACACTGGAGGATGATTGATCATTTCGGTTCCCGGCGTGGAACCGGAGCGGATTCATTACCACAGCAAAGGCGTCGTTTGGCCGAGCGTTCCGAGTGGCGGCTGTGATTAGCATTCCAAGATTATGAGCCTGGTGTGCTTGTCCGCACATGAAGCTGTTCTTACTCTCATGACAGCGTTACCAACGTTTTACGACAGCCATCTTGGATGGAACATCACCGCAAATACACCAGGAAGCGTCTTCTCCGTCCACGGCAAACACATTCCTGCTCTAACAGCCAGATGTGGAAAGGGGACTGAAATATTTTATTCAAGTAGAAATACTGGTGTTTCACTTATATTTTACTCCATTCAGAGTAATTGTCTAGGAAATTACTCAAGTTGATTAACAAATTACAAAAGTATGGAGTGCTTTTGAGCAAAACTATGAAGAATTTATGCATTTTACAAAATCTTTCCCCCCAAAATTAACTGATTAACCTGCTTGATGTGATTGATTTTGTATCATCTCACAGTTTGGGAATTGTTCCTTTGCAGTGGTGGACAAAGTACTCAAATCCTTTACTTAAGTAAAAGTAGCAATATCATAATGGAAAAATACTTAATTAAAAGTAAAGGTTATGCATTCAGAAGTATGGATGTATTAGCAGTAAAATGTACTGAGGTATCAAAAGTAAAAGTCCTCATTCTTTCAGAGTGTTAAATTATTGAAGCATTAACCTGTAAGAAGTATTCTAATGCTGTAGGTCTAACTGCTCCATATACTGTTGGAGAGTTTAAACTCTAATAATGCAACATATTTTATAAGCATATTGTATGTTTGCATGTAAAACCTTATTCTGCAAAGTAACTAGTAACTCCGGCCGGCAGATAAATGTAGTGGAGTAAAAAGTACAATATTTCCCTCTGAAATGTAGTGGAGGAAAAGTAAAAAAGTCTCACAGAATGGAAATACTCAAATAAAGTTCCTGTGTTCCTTTGTAGCTCATATCAGCACCAGGAACAGTTATAGGAGGCCCAGAATGAGTGTGACGTATGACATAACATGTAAAAGCTAGGTCACATTGCACTCACTGCTCTCATGTCTAAAAATAAAACGTACTCAAGTAAAAGCAGGGGAAAACACTTTAAGTAAAAGTACAAGTAGAGGCATAACACCCAGAAAAGTAGCGTTACTCATTCGTTGTAACTAGTTCCACAGTCCAGTGATGTGTGTGGCGTCACTATGAACAAACGCCACTACGATCATACCGTCACGCCTCCATGAAATCATAACCGGACAAGCCCCATCGCATGGATAATGAACACACACGTACATGACAGCACAACAGGATGATGAAAATGAAACACATGCGCACCGAGAGTGACGTCAAACACACACACACACACACACACATATCCAGACACAGACAGATAGACAGACACACACGCACTGAGGTATGTACATGTGCTGCACACACACACACATACACACAGTAGGATGTACATATGTGGATGCATGCACGTACACACACACACACACACACACACAGTTATGCTTTAGATGGTATTTCACAGACCACACATTGTGCTGGCTGTGTGTTAAAACAGTTATTCACGGTCTCGCATTCTGCTGCCCGTTTCCAGAGATGGGTCGCACTGGTAACCTGAACTTCTGGCCTTGTGTGTGTGGTGCGTGTGTGTGTGTGTGTGTGTGTGTGTGTGTGTGTGTGTGTGTGTGTGTGTGTGTGAACATGCATCGAGACGAGCACTGTTGAATCAACTAGCAGTGTCTAAGAACTCGTTGGTCAACAGTACATTGCATTATAACAATAAAAAAAAAAAAACACTATGTCAATTGTTATTTATCTTAGATACAGTTGTGTTATATTTAGGTCAGATTATGCTCAAATTAAATATTTTTTTTATAAATCTCATAATTTTGCAAGCTAAAAAGAGCAAAAACATCCCTGGAATAGATTTTTTTTTCTCTTTTTGATAGATTAAGATGATTTAAACAAAAAAAAAGAAAATGAAAATAATAATACATTTTGGCCACTTTTTGCTTTATATGTTAAACATAACCAAGGCAAATGCAGACGTTGCAGTTCCAGTCACCCTGTGCTTACTGTACACGCACTCACCCAAAATTGTGCGCAAAATTAATTGCTCCCGACTATCCCGGCAAATTGGATCCGTCGTCATCGCTCGGGCAGCCGGGCCCCGCTGAATACGGGAAGCCTTATTGTCTTTTTTTGTGGAGCGAGGGGGGGGCTTCATAATAACGCCGACTTCTCGTCTGGACGGCGGCCAGCGGGCTCTTTCGCCGTCCCGACGCAAGCTGCTCCGGACTGCCGGCTCTTGACCCCTGCCGGAGTTCAACCAGCCATATTTGAGCTAATATTTCTGTAGGGGAAGAGCTTAAAGCGGCGGACCACCCTCCTTCCCACCGTCTCGCTGCTTTGTGTGTGTGTGTGTGTGTGTCTGTATCTCCAGGGCCACTGCAAGTAATCCTTAGGGCCTGAGACAAAAAGCTGTTAAACCAAAACCATTTTCTTTGAAGTGAAAATGTGTTTTTGTGTATTTTTTGTGTGTGTGTGTGTGTGTGTGTGTCTCCTTTACATGTGTTAATACTATCTTCGGGTCATTTAGTTTCCGTGGGCCGTGAGGTGAAGGATGATGCATGGTTGTGAGTCACAATAGCGGTGCAATAGATTGGTACCACACACACACACACACACACACACACTCATAAATAGCCTACAAACAAACACAAAACACAGCTAAACAGAAACACCCATGCCCCCGCACACACACAAACTTACACCGCTTACATAAACACAAGCACGCCCCACACACACACACACACACACACACACACACGCCTCCATACATTCATAAGCACTTGGAGAGCAGCGATAGCGCTCACGTCAAGGCGAAGGTTTTCTTCCCTCTGACAGCCCAGAAGTCTTCCCATACCGCCGGTGGCCGCAGAGGGCCCGGATGACATCAGCGCTGGGCCCGTGACAGCCGTATGTAAATCGAATATGACTAATCGCCTCCCCGCATCACCTCTCGCCACCTCCGGCCGCCGCGATGAAAGACGGGAGACGGGGGGGGGGGGGGGGGGAGGGGAGACGAGGGAAAGAGAGAGAGAGAGAGAGAGGAGCGTCTGCTTTTGAAGTGTGAGAAAAAGGGTGAGAGGGTGTTCAGCCAGTCAGCAAGTAAGTCAGCCGTTCTTTTGTTTTTAACCTTTATTCATCCAGGAAAGGGCTAGCTGGACACCATGCTCTTTTTCAGCAATCATACACATTCACACAATATTTACTTCATGAGTTACTTCATGAGTATGCCAATACAAAGCACTCTTATTAAAGGAATACACTGAATTTTTGGAGATTTACAGTTTACCTGTTAAGTGGTGAGAACATAGCCACCAAAATCATAGGTGGAAATCATGGTAGATCACTGGCTCTGGAGTTCCATGCTAACACTTTAGCATTCACTGTGTTGAGTGATAGTAGGAGACTAGCATTAGTAACCTTAAATGAATTGCAGTCTGGCAGTTTTGTTTGGGAAATTTACACAAAATATGACACAAAAATAATGCACTGTTTTGAACTATGAGGGACTACTTTCTCTGTTTCCATAGGAAGTGAAGGTGGTGGGTGATGGGAGACTACAGCTAAAAATCACTGCACAGCGGATGAATACATTGTTGCTCAACTGAAATAGTCATGTATAAAAATGTATTAATCTACAGACCATATGATGAAAAAAACACAAGCAACTATTTCTCATTACTGAAAGGTCAGTCTTCTTATTTTAAATAATGCTAGTCATCTATTATCACTCAACATACTGAATGCTAAAGTGTTAGCATAGAGCACTGGAGCCAATGATCTACCAGGGACACATGGATGAATTTGGTGTCTATGATCTCATCACTTCACAGGTAGCTGACCAATGGGACAATCGCTCAAAAACTTGATGTATTCCTTTACCCACAAAGGCAAAATGCCTCTCAAGGGGCAGTGCATGGGAGTAAATGTAATCCAGTCAGCCAGTCAGTCAGTCGGTCAGTAAGCCACACCGCTGTTCTCATCGATGACCATCTTCTCACAGCTTAAGTTTCCTTGGTGAGGCCAAGTGGTTCTCACCCACACACACACACACACACAAAGAGAGAGAGAGAGAAAGAAAGGCAGTGGGAAGATAAAGTGGTTCCACATGTGGAAGGCATGAAGAAGAGGAGGTGCATGTGACCACCCATAGAACAGGGGAATCCCAGGTGTCTCTGCCTTTGTTCTCACTTTGTGTGTGTGTGTGTGTGTGTGTGTGTGTGCGTATATGCATGTGTGTGCGTGGGTGTATGTGTACACACCTCTATCAAAGACTGACTATGAGGATGGGAGTGGAAAATCGGCACCACACACACGGAAAGCATTGAATGACGAAAGTTTCAAATTCTACTGAAGTACCGCACCGTTTGTTGTTTTTCAAATTACAAAATATATAAAAAATGAGGAGTAAATTTGCAAAATGCTGTATCATCATTTGGGAAAAAGAGTCCTTAACCCTGAGTTCATCGTTAAATATCACTAAAATGTATAGGATTGACTGTGTTATTATTTTAAATACCAATATGACTGTAGTTTCCTACAGTCTTTTAAAATTATGTAAAAGTGTTTTCATTTTGTGCTGTCAATCATTTTGTTAGAGCATATTTTACATTTTTTTCAAACTATAGAAATCTTGGAACAAAACTCTTTAAGTGTTTATAAAAATTCTGCTACTTTTCTCTTGTTTATGAACACATTTTAATTAATAACGCGAATGGGAAACATTTCAAAATAAAGCACCACCCTTGCCTATGAGAAACAAAG
>NW_027283945.1:0-21836 GCF_046629955.1 Centroberyx affinis | reverse complement strand
GTAATTTGCTACATTGCACCATACGTTTTTATATTGTTATATTAGTGTTACGTCTGGGACCGGTTCAGCACTAGTGAACTTCCAGCTCGTGCTCCACTTCAGACCAGGTTCAGGCTAACCTGAACGAGGCTTTGAGCTCAGCGGCTACAGTGAAGGTTTCGGCTAAAGAAAAGGTGTAAATGACGTCTGTTCAGGTCAGCTTGGGATCTCTGGGCTTCCGGAGACTCGGTTACACCGGACGAGCTTTTTGGAGCCATTTTTTTGTTTTTTTCAGTTGTTTTTTTACGTTTTAAACAAATCCCCAGCAGCTTGGGTTGTTCAGGAGAATGTTTTGCTGTGAAGCTCCAGGACTGTTCTGTGGACTGAGAAACTTCAGCTGACTTTCCATCAGCATGGGGAGAGGAGATGATGACTGAATTTTCATTTTTGGGTGAACTATTCCTTTAATTAGACCTCATTAGTAAAATGATTGTGATGACAGCAGAAGATCCAGAGTCGACAGATCAAACGTTCCCCAGCTGAACCGAACAGATTTGACTTTACTAACAGTCAGAGCTTCTCTGTTAATCAGACAGACTCCGCTAACGAGCTCTCTCTGTCTCTGGGTGTTGTAGTTTATTTAGCGGCTCAGTCTCTGGGTGTTGTAGTTTATTTAGCGGCTCAGTCTCTGGGTGTTGTAGTTTATTTAGCGGCTCAGTCTCTGGGTGTTGTAGTTTATTTAGCGGTGATGGCCTGCAGGCTGTTGGCTCTCTTCATGATGTTGGGAACGAACAGCAGTCCTGACGCTCTCTCGATGGTTTCTATGGGAACCAGGAAGCGTTCCAGAGGAATCTTTTCATCGACGGGTGCGTTCGGTAAGACGTACGACCTTAGCTCCACCCCTCCGCCACCCGCTCGCTCCAGAATCACCACCTGAAGGAGAGAAGAGTATTAAAGGTGCAGTGAGAAGCTCATGGTGTTTAACATGTAAAGTCCTCAGAACATGCTGTCAGCAGAGAGACAGACAGGCAGAGAGACAGACAGGCAGAGAGACAGACAGGCAACAGAGAGAGAGACAGACAGACAGACAGACAGACAGACAGACAGACAGGCAGACAGGCAGACAGACAGACAGGCAGACAGGCAGACAGACAGACAGACAGACAGACAGGCAGACAGACAGACAGGCAGACAGGCAGACAGGCAGACAGACAGGCAGACAGGCAGACAGGCAGACAGGCAGACAGACAGACCCTCACCTTGAAGAAGTGTGTTGGCACGGCAACATGGTTGCGACCAAAACCTGATACCGAACATAGAGCTTCCCATCAGCCTCCTGTCTGCAACACACACAGACAGGTGGGGGGGGGTTACCTGTGTGTGTGTGAGTGTGTGTGTGTGTGTGTGTGTGTGTGTGTGTGTGTGTGTGTGTGTGTGTGTTACCTGGGCAGGTAGAGTGGTCCGGTGCAGACGAACACGTTGAGGTAGTGTCTGGTCAGAGAGCGGCAGAGCTTCTCCAGATTGTTCCAGGAGTTCTGGTTCAGGTGAGGGTCCTGAGGGGGAGGGGGGGGGGGGGTGAGAGAGAGAGAGAGAGGAGGGGGGGGGGGGGGGGGGTGAGAGAGAGAGAGAGAGGGGGGGGGGGGGGGGGGGGTGTAGTGATGGGAGAAACGAGGCTTTCTGAAGCTTTGAACCAATTGCTTTGGAAAATGATTCACTGTTTCTGAAAGCTCTAAACTCTGCAGACTGCTGGTGAACTCTGCTGGTGAACTCTGCTGGTGAACTCTGCTGGTGAACTCTGCTGGTGAACTCTGCTGGTGAACTCTGCTGGTGAACTCTGCTGGTGAACTCTGTGTATAAACAGCAGCTGTGATGATTCAGCGGTTTGGTCTTGCAGGACGGACTGAGCCTGATGGTCTGTACTCTGATCCACCAGGCGGAGATATGTTTTCATTTAAGAGTCTAAAATATCCTGAAATAAACAGACCTGAAGTTATGCAGAATATGGAGCCTTCACATGTATTTTAATCATTTTCATGATATCATGTATGTGGGCTGTGACAGTAGCATCTTATATACAATATTTATGTTCTATTTGTAGACTTTATAGACATAAGAAGGCATTTATATGATTATATCTTAATTTGTGTATGAAATACTGTAAACTTCATTTGTGTATGAAATAAACATTTGTGTATAAAAGTAGTATGGAATAGAAAATTCAGAGTGTTATCAGAATTTTTTTATTCAAGAAAACAATTTGTATTTGTTTGTAACTTTGGTCTCTTTCTTCCTCCATTTCTCCAAATCAAATAAATCTCTGTGAATATCAGAGAAAATGACTCTCGTCTCCTTCATGAAAACTGACAACATCTGGACATTTTTATTTGTTTTTATTGTAAATATTAGCGGGAAGGCAGATCAGCTGATCTGCAGGAAACCTGGAATAACTGACTGCAGATCAGCCAAAACCCGTTGACTCAGTCAGTTCGTATGAGCCTAAGACAACTGATTCGAGATCAGTAGTTGCCATAAATTTGACACAGGTTCACTTCAGGCTCGAGCCCCTGGAGTCCGATCACCTGAACTTCCACATGTTTCCAAACAACTTGACATAATGAAGCTTCGTTTGAATCAGCTGACTCAGCGCTCTGACCCTCTGATCCACTGACCCTCTGATCCACTGACCCTCTGATCCACTGACTCTGACCCACTGACCCTCTGATCCACTGACCCTCTGATCCACTGACCCTCTGATCCACTGACTCTGACCCACTGACCCTCTGATCCACTGACCCTCTGACCCACTGACCCTCTGATCCACTGACTCTGACCCACTGACCCTCTGATCCACTGACTCTCTGACTCTCTGAATCTCTGACCCACTGACCCTCTGACCCACTGACCCTCTGATCCACTGACTCTGACCCACTGACCCTCTGATCCACTGACTCTCTGACTCTCTGAATCTCTGACCCACTGACCCTCTGACCCACTGACCCTCTGATCCACTGACTCTCTGACTCTCTGACCCACTGACCCTCTGATCCACTGACTCTCTGACCCACTGACCCTCTGACCTCTGACAATCTGATCCACTGACTCTCTGACCCACTGACCCTCTGACCTCTGACCCTCTGATCCACTGACTCTCTGACCCACTGACCCTCTGACCCACTGACCCTCTGATCCACTGACTCTCTGACCCACTGACCTCTGACCCTCTGATCCACTGACTCTCTGACCCTCTGACCCACTGACCCTCTGACCTCTGACCCTCTGATCCACTGACTCTCTGATCCACTGACCCTCTGATCCACTGACTCTGACCCACTGACCCTCTGATCCACTGACCCTCTGATCCACTGACCCTCTGATCCACTGACTCTGACCCACTGACCCTCTGATCCACTGACTCTGACCCTCTGATCCACTGACTCTCTGACTCTCTGAATCTCTGACCCACTGACCCTCTGACCCACTGACCCTCTGATCCACTGACTCTGACCCACTGACCCTCTGATCCACTGACTCTCTGACTCTCTGAATCTCTGACCCACTGACCCTCTGACCCACTGACCCTCTGATCCACTGACTCTCTGACTCTCTGACCCACTGACCCTCTGATCCACTGACTCTCTGACCCACTGACCCTCTGATCCACTGACTCTCTGACCCACTGACCCTCTGACCCACTGACCCTCTGATCCACTGACTCTCTGACCCACTGACCCTCTGACCTCTGACCCTCTGATCCACTGACTCTCTGACCCACTGACCCTCTGACCTCTGACCCTCTGATCCACTGACTCTCTGACCCACTGACCCTCTGACCCACTGACCCTCTGATCCACTGACTCTCTGACCCACTGACCTCTGACCCTCTGATCCACTGACTCTCTGACCCTCTGACCCACTGACCCTCTGACCTCTGACCCTCTGATCCACTGACTCTCTGACCCACTGACCCTCTGACCTCTGACCCTCTGATCCACTGACTCTCTGACCCACTGACCCTCTGACCCACTGACCCTCTGATCCACTGACTCTCTGACCCACTGACCTCTGACCCTCTGATCCACTGACTCTCTGACCCTCTGACCCACTGACCCTCTGACCCTCTGATCCACTGACTCTCTGATCCACTGACCCTCTGATCCACTGACTCTGACCCACTGACCCTCTGATCCACTGACCCTCTGATCCACTGACCCTCTGATCCACTGACTCTGACCCACTGACCCTCTGATCCACTGACTCTGACCCTCTGATCCACTGACTCTCTGACTCTCTGAATCTCTGACCCACTGACCCTCTGACCCACTGACCCTCTGATCCACTGACTCTGACCCACTGACCCTCTGATCCACTGACTCTCTGACTCTCTGAATCTCTGACCCACTGACCCTCTGACCCACTGACCCTCTGATCCACTGACTCTCTGACTCTCTGACCCACTGACCCTCTGATCCACTGACTCTCTGACCCACTGACCCTCTGATCCACTGACTCTCTGACCCACTGACCCTCTGACCCACTGACCCTCTGATCCACTGACTCTCTGACCCACTGACCCTCTGACCTCTGACCCTCTGATCCACTGACTCTCTGACCCACTGACCCTCTGACCTCTGACCCTCTGATCCACTGACTCTCTGACCCACTGACCCTCTGACCCACTGACCCTCTGATCCACTGACTCTCTGACCCACTGACCTCTGACCCTCTGATCCACTGACTCTCTGACCCTCTGACCCACTGACCCTCTGACCTCTGACCCTCTGATCCACTGACTCTCTGACCCACTGACCCTCTGACCTCTGACCCTCTGATCCACTGACTCTCTGACCCACTGACCCTCTGACCCACTGACCCTCTGATCCACTGACTCTCTGACCCACTGACCTCTGACCCTCTGATCCACTGACTCTCTGACCCTCTGACCCACTGACCCTCTGACCTCAGACCCTCTGACCATCTGACCCTCTGACTCTGACCTCTGACCCTCTGACTCTCTGACCCTCTAACTCTCTGACCTCTGACTCTCTGACCCTCTGACCCTCTGACTCTCTGACCCTCTGACCTCTGACTCTCTGACCTCAGACCCTCTGACTCTCTGACCATCTGACCCTCTGACTCTCTGACCCTCTGACTCTCTGACCTCTTACTCTCTGACCCTCTGACCCTCTACCCTCTGACCTCTGACTCTCTGACCTCAGACCCTCTGACTCTCTGACCATCTGACCCTCTGACTCTCTGACCTCTTACTCTCTGACCCTCTGACTCTCTGACCCTCTGAACTCTGACCTGTGACCCTCTGACTCTCTGACCCTCTGACTCTCTGACCTCTGACCCTCTGACTCTCTGACCATCTGACTCTCTGACCCTCTGACTCTCTGACCTCTGACCCTCTGACTCTCTGACCCTCTGACTCTCTGACCTCTGACCCTCTGACTCTCTGACCTCTGACCCTCTGACTCTCTGACCTCTGACCCTCTGACTCTCTGACGCCACATAGCTGTTTGAACACGAGTCACAACAGTCTGCCCATCACTGTGTGTGTGTGTGTGTGTAACAGTGTGTGTGTGTGTGTGTGTGTGTACTAGTGTGTGTGTGTGTGTGTGTGTGTGTGTGTGTGTGCGTGTGTGTAACAGTGTGTGTGTGTGTGTGTGTGTGTGTGTGTGTAACAGTGTGTGTAACGGTGTGTGTGCGTGTGTAACAGTGTGTGTGTGTGTGTGTGTGTGTGTGTGTGTGTAACAGTGTGTGTATGTGTGTGTGTGTGTGTGTGTGTGTGTGTGTGTGTGTGTGTGTGTGCGTGTGTGTAACAGTGTGTGTATATGTATGTTTGTGTGTGTGTGTGTGTGTGTGTGTGTGTGTGTGTGTGTGTGTGTGTGTGTGTGTGTGTACCTGTGGAGCTACATTGCTCAGGTAGAAGGTTTCCTCCATGGCTTTCTGGCTCCACTTGTGATTGGCTGCTGCAGCCAGGTGTCCTCGGTCGAAGCCACTCCCCCTGAAGTCCTTATTGGTCGCTCGGTGGTAAACGTGGACGCTGCCGGCCAATCACATCGATCAGATCGTCAGGTGATCAATAAAACCAGCTGAAGCAGCACTTTATTCAGCTGCTACATGATGAAGAACAATTCATATCAATATTATCAATATTATCAATATTATCAATATTATTATTTCCATGTTATTCTAAAACAGAAGGTTATTTATAATAGATTTTTTCCTCCTCAGTTTCGATGAAAAGCTTTAAAGCCCCTGGAAGGCAAATCTGTGATTTACTTTCCAGGGGAAGTTCTTCTGACACCAGATGTGAAGTGGGCGGAGTTATCTCAGGAGGGAGCCGACGTTCTACCATAGAACCCCTTTGGTTCTACCATAGAACCTCCTTGGTTCTATCAACTGTCTGTTGACCTGTCTGTCTGTCTGCCTGTCTGTCTGTCTGTCTGTCTGCCTGTCTGTCTGTCTGTTGAACTGTCTGTCTGTCTGTCTGTCTGTTGACCTGTCTGTCTGTCTGTTGACCTGTCTGTCTGTTGTCTGTCTGTTGACCTGTCTGTCTGTCTGTCTGTTGTCTGTCTGTTGACCTGTCTGTCTGTCTGTTGACCTGTCTGTCTGTCTGTCTGTCTGTTGTCTGTCTGTTGACCTGTCTGTCTGTCTGTCTGTCTGTTGACCTGTCTGTCTGTCTGCTGTCTGTTGACCTGTCTGTCTGTTGACCTGTCTGAACATCTGTCTGTCTGTCTGTCTGTCTGTCTGTTGACCTGTCTGTCTGTCTGTCTGTCTGTCTGTCTGTTGACCTGTCTGTCTGTCTGTCTGTCTGTTGACCTGTCTGTCTGTCTGTCTGTTGACCTGTCTGTCTGTCTGTTGACCTGTCTGTCTGTCTGTCTGTCTGTTGACCTGTCTGTCTGTCTGTCTGTTGACCTGTCTGTCTGTCTGTCTGTCTGTTGACCTGTCTGTCTGTCTGTCCCTGATGTCCATCCTCTGATGAAATGAAACAAATTTCCTTCTTTCAAATCCCAGTGAAAGAAGCAGAGCGATCGACTGCAGAAACACATGAAGCCTTCGACTGCAGCGCTGGTTTCCCCCGAGAGACTTCAGAGACTCCAGAGACTCCAGAGACTCCAGAGACTCCAGAGACTCCAGAGACTTCAGAGACTCCAGAGACTCCAGAGACTCCAGAGACTCCAGAGACTTCAGAGACTTCAGAGACTCCAGAGACTCCAGAGACTCCAGAGACTTCAGAGACTCCAGAGACTCCAGAGACTTCAGAGACTCCAGAGACTCCAGAGACTCCAGAGACTTCAGAGACTCCAGAGACTTCAGAGACTCCAGAGACTCCAGAGACTTCAGAGACCTCAGGGACTCCAGAGACTCCAGAGACTCCAGGGACTTCAGAGACTTCAGGGACTTCAGAGACTTCAGGGACTTCAGGGACTTCAGAGACTTCAGAGACTTCAGGGACTTCAGGGACTTCAGAGACTTCAGAGACTCCAGAGACTTCAGGGTGAAAAGCTTTTGGTTTATCCAGGCGGGAGCAGCTCCTTCTCTCCCTCCGCTTCAGTCTCTCCCTCTCTCCTTCTCTCCCTCCGCTTCAGTCTCTCCTTCTCTCCCTCCGCTTCAGTCTCTCCTTCTCTCCCTCCGCTTCAGTCTCTCCTTCTCTCCCTCTCTCCTTCTCTCCCTCCGCTTCAGTCTCTCCTTCTCTCCCTCCGCTTCAGTCTCTCCTTCTCTCCCTCTCTCCTTCTCTCCCTCTGCTTCAGTCTCTCCCTCTCTCCCTCTCTCCTTCTCTCCCTCTGCTTCAGTCTCTCCTTCTCTCCTTCTCTTCCTCTGCTTCAGTCTCTCCCTCTCTCCTTCTCTCCCTCTGTTTCAGTCTCTCCTTCTCTCCCTCTCTCCCTCTGCTTCAGTCTCTCCCTCTCTCCCTCTCTCCCTCTGCTTCAGTCTCTCCCTCTCTCCCTCTCTCCTTCTCTCCCTCTGCTTCAGTCTCTCCTTCTCTCCTTCTCTCCCTCTCTCCTTCTCTCCCTGTTTCAGTCTCTCCCTCTCTCCTTCTCTCCCTCTGCTTCAGTCTCTCCTTCTCTCCTTCTCTCCCTCTCTCCTTCTCTCCCTGTTTCAGTCTCTCCCTCTCTCCCTCTCTCCTCTCCCTCTGCTTCAGTCTCTCCTTCTCTCCTTCTCTCCCTCTCTCCCTCTCTCCTTCTCTCCCTCTCTCCCTCTCTCCCGCTCTCCCTCTCTCCTTCTCTCCCTCTCTCCTTCTCTCCCTCTCTCCCTCTCTCCCTCTCTCCCTCTCTCCCTCCCCACATCAGACTGTGCTGGTTGGAGCCTGAAGTCTGAACATGTCAGTTAAGTTGCTGACTAAGCTGGTTTCAAAATCCAGTGCATTGTACTTTCAGTCTGTCTCACCAGTGAGCTCACCTTACGTTTTGCTCAGCTTACTAACGTTAATTTTGCTAAATATTCCACATGTCCTCATGGGGGGGGGCATTTACATATTTGTGCAGATAATATGTAGCGCTACCTAAGTTGCTGTTGAATATGATTGTGCTATAATACTAGCTAAAATCTAGCTTTCTCACTGGCCCAGAGCCCAGAGCCCAGGGCCCAGAGCCCAGAGCCCAGAGCCCAGGGCCCAGAGCCCAGAGCCCAGAGCCCAGAGCCCAGAGCCCAGGGCCCAGGGCCCAGGGCCCAGGGCCCAGAGCCCAGAGCCTAGAGCCCAGAGCCCAGAGCCCAGAGCCCAGAGCCCAGAGCCCAGGGCCCAGGGCCCAGGGCCCAGAGCCCAGGGCCCAGGGCCCAGAGCCACCCTTCATCACCAGACCGATTCAGCCGTGAAAGCAGACTGAACACAGCTGTCTACAGGAACACAATGTGTAATATTTGTGAATTCATTTACAGGAAAAGTATTTTGCTCTGCTGTGTGTTTGGCATGTTGCTGTTTGCCTGTCTTCTTGTCAGCTGTTTATTTCTCCTCCTCCTTCTCCTCCTCCTCCTCCTCCTCCTCCTCCTCCTCCTCCTCCTCCTCCTCCTCCTCCTCCTCCTCCTCCTTTCTCCTCCTTTCTCCTCCTTCTCCTCCTCCTCCTTCTTACCTGTCATCTTCTTTGAAGTCGCAGTACTTCCTGTCAGAGGGTCCGGTCAGGGAGGCGGGGCTTAGCTGCTCTATTACCCAGGATGCCGTGCGAGTGCGGGGGTCGTAGGAAGTGACGTAAGACTCTCTGGTCTTGATGTTGGCCAATGAGGGGAAGCCGTACTTCATCACCGCTCCGGACCCACCCGGGTGCACCTGAGAGCAAGGCATCATGGGATATTTAACACGCTCACTGCAGAACCCTGCCGCCATCTCAACGGTTCATTTGATTCACTACATAGTTCACTATAAAATACCCACAATGCACTGCAAATTGTAGTGAACAGACGATGTACCCACATTTTCTCCTGTATACCACAATGCAATGTGATCCTGTCGCACCAAAGAAGAAGAAGCAGCAGCAACATGTTAGCTAACAGCAGCTGATCCATACAGGACTGACAGAACCACACTGACAGAACACTGACAGAACCATACTGACAGAACCACACTGACAGAACACTGACAGAAACACACTGACAGAACCACACTGACAGAACACTGACAGAACACTGACAGAACCATACTGACAGAACCACACTGACAGAACCACACTGACAGAACACTGACAGAACACTGACAGAACCACACTGACAGAACACTGACAGAACACTGACAGAACCACACTGACAGAACACTGACAGAACACTGACAGAACACTGACAGAACCACACTGACAGAACACTGACAGAACACTGACAGAACCACACTGACAGAACACTGACAGAACCATACTGACAGAACACTGACAGAACCACACTGACAGAACACTGACAGAACACTGACAGAACCACACTGACAGAACACTGACAGAACCATACTGACAGAACACTGACAGAACCACACTGACAGAACCATACTGACAGAACCACACTGACAGAACACTGACAGAACCACACTGACAGAACACTGACAGAACCATACTGACAGAACCACACTGACAGAACACTGACAGAAACACACTGACAGAACACTGACAGAACCATACTGACAGAACCACACTGACAGAACACTGACAGAACCACACTGACAGAACACTGACAGAACCATACTGACAGAACCATACTGACAGAACACTGACAGAACCACACTGACAGAACACTGACAGAACCATACTGACAGAACCACACTGACAGAACCACACTGACAGAACACTGACAGAACCATACTGACAGAACACTGACAGAACCACACTGACAGAACACTGACAGAAACACACTGACAGAACCACACTGACAGAACACTGACAGAACCACACTGACAGAACACTGACAGAACACACTGACAGAACCACACTGACAGAACACTGACAGAACCACACTGACAGAACACTGACAGAAACACACTGACAGAACCACACTGACAGAACACTGACAGAAACACACTGACAGAACACTGACAGAAACACTGACAGAACACTGACAGAAACACACTGACAAAACCACACTGACAGAACACTGACAGAACCATACTGACAGAACCACACTGACAGAACACTGACAGAACCACACTGACAGAACACTGACAGAACCATACTGACAGAACCACACTGACAGAACCACACTGACAGAACACTGACAGAACACTGACAGAACCACACTGACAGAACCACACTGACAGAACACTGACAGAACCACACTGACAGAACACTGACAGAAACACACTGACAGAACCACACTGACAGAACACTGACAGAACCACACTGACAGAACACTGACAGAAACACACTGACAGAACCACACTGACAGAACCACACTGACAGAACACTGACAGAACACTGACAGAACACTGACAGAACCACACTGACAGAACCACACTGACTTCTCTCCACTCCTCATCCGCTGGGTTCACAGCTGTCAGAGTGGGTACAGTAAGCTGAGCCACTTCCTGTACTGTGCTGAGCCACTTCCTGTACTGTGCTGAGCCACTTCCTGTACTGTGCTGAGCCTTTTCCTGTACTGTGCTGAGCCACTTCCTGTACTGTGCTGAGCCATTTCCTGTAGACACTGTGCTGAGCCACTTCCTGTACTGTGCTGAGCCACTTCCTGTACTGTGCTGAGCCACTTCCTGTACACTCTACACCAGTGACTGCACCAGCCCCTCACCCATCACCACATGGTTCAGATACTCTGATGAGCCATTCTGGCTCTGCTCAGAGACAGTGACTCAGTTACAGACACCAGCACAGATCCCACTTCACACACTGCTGCACAGAGAACAGAGAACTATCTTCAGCTAAATGTCACCAAGACAAAGGAAATGGTCACATCAGTCCACATCCAGTCCACATCAGTCCAAATCTCCACATGCATCAATAATGAAACTGTTGAACCGGTTAACTCCTTCAGATATCTCAGACTCACTCTGGACCATAAACAGCCAAAGACTTTCTGCCTTAAGGAAACTAAGAGCTTCCTGTCTCACCTTCTGTCACTACTGTACAGAAGCATCATCCAGCTCCTCTGACTCTACTGCTCAGCCTGTTTCTTCACCATGCAAACTGCCACAGACAGAACAAACTCACCGCATCACACAGAACACCTCAAAACTCACTGGACCCCCCACCCAGAACCTCTCAGACCTCAACAACAGAGCCTTAACACACAGAGCACTAACACACAGAGCCTTAACACACAGAGCCTTAACACACAGAGCCTTAACACACAGAGCCTTAACACACAGAGCTCTAACACACAGAGCCTTAACACATAGAGCCTTAACACAGAGCACTAACACACAGAGCACTAACACATAGAGACTTAACACAGAGCACTAACACACAGAGCCCTAACACATAGAGCCTTAACACAGAGCACTAACACACAGAACACTAACACACAGAGCCCTAACACACAGAGCCCTAAAACACAGAGCACTAACACACAGACCACTAACACAAAGAGCCTTAACACACAGAGCCCTAACTCACAGAGCCTTAACACACAGAGCCCTAACACACTGTTGAGGAAAGCACTAACACACAGAGCCTCAACACACAGAGCCTTAACACACAGAGCCTCAACACACAGAGCCTTAACACACAGAGCCTTAACACACAGAGCCTTAACACACAGAGCACTAACACACAGAGCCTTAACACACAGAGCCTTAACACACAGAGCACTAACACACAGAGCCTTAACACACAGAACACTAACACACAGAGCCTCAACACACAGAGCACTAACACACAAAGCCTTAACACACAGAGCCCTAACACACTGTTGAGGAAAGCACTAACACACAGAGCCTCAACACACAGAGCCTTAACACACAGAGCCTTAACACACAGAGCCTTAACACACAGAGCACTAACACACAGAGCACTAACACACAGAGCCTTAACACACAGAGCCTTAACACACAGAGCACTAACACAGAGCCTTAACACACAGAGCCTTAACACACAGGGCACTAACACACAGAGCCTTAACACACAGAGCACTAACACACAGAGCCTCAACACACAGAGCACTAACACACAGAGCACTAACACATAGAGACTTAACACAGAGCACTAACACACAGAGCCCTAACACATAGAGCCTTAACACAGAGCACTAACACACAGAACACTAACACACAGAGCCCTAACACACAGAGCCCTAAAACACAGAGCACTAACACACAGACCACTAACACAAAGAGCCTTAACACACAGAGCCCTAACTCACAGAGCCTTAACACACAGAGCCCTAACACACTGTTGAGGAAAGCACTAACACACAGAGCCTCAACACACAGAGCCTTAACACACAGAGCCTCAACACACAGAGCCTTAACACACAGAGCCTTAACACACAGAGCCTTAACACACAGAGCCTTAACACACAGAGCCTTAACACACAGGGCACTAACACACAGAGCCTTAACACACAGAGCACTAACACACAGAGCCTCAACACACAGAGCACTAACACACAGAGCACTAACACATAGAGACTTAACACAGAGCACTAACACACAGAGCCCTAACACATAGAGCCTTAACACAGAGCACTAACACACAGAACACTAACACACAGAGCCCTAACACACAGAGCCCTAAAACACAGAGCACTAACACACAGACCACTAACACAAAGAGCCTTAACACACAGAGCCCTAACTCACAGAGCCTTAACACACAGAGCCCTAACACACTGTTGAGGAAAGCACTAACACACAGAGCCTCAACACACAGAGCCTTAACACACAGAGCCTCAACACACAGAGCCTTAACACACAGAGCCTTAACACACAGAGCCTTAACACACAGAGCACTAACACACAGAGCCTTAACACACAGAGCCTTAACACACAGAGCACTAACACACAGAGCCTTAACACACAGAACACTAACACACAGAGCCTCAACACACAGAGCACTAACACACAAAGCCTTAACACACAGAGCCCTAACACACTGTTGAGGAAAGCACTAACACACAGAGCCTCAACACACAGAGCCTTAACACACAGAGCCTTAACACACAGAGCCTTAACACACAGAGCACTAACACACAGAGCACTAACACACAGAGCCTTAACACACAGAGCCTTAACACACAGAGCACTAACACAGAGCCTTAACACACAGAGCCTTAACACACAGGGCACTAACACACAGAGCCTTAACACACAGAGCACTAACACACAGAGCCTCAACACACAGAGCACTAACACACAGAGCACTAACACATAGAGACTTAACACAGAGCACTAACACACAGAGCCCTAACACATAGAGCCTTAACACAGAGCACTAACACACAGAACACTAACACACAGAGCCCTAACACACAGAGCCCTAAAACACAGAGCACTAACACACAGACCACTAACACAAAGAGCCTTAACACACAGAGCCCTAACTCACAGAGCCTTAACACACAGAGCCCTAACACACTGTTGAGGAAAGCACTAACACACAGAGCCTCAACACACAGAGCCTTAACACACAGAGCCTCAACACACAGAGCCTTAACACACAGAGCCTTAACACACAGAGCCTTAACACACAGAGCCTTAACACACAGAGCCTTAACACACAGGGCACTAACACACAGAGCCTTAACACACAGAGCACTAACACACAGAGCCTCAACACACAGAGCACTAACACACAGAGCACTAACACATAGAGACTTAACACAGAGCACTAACACACAGAGCCCTAACACATAGAGCCTTAACACAGAGCACTAACACACAGAACACTAACACACAGAGCCCTAACACACAGAGCCCTAAAACACAGAGCACTAACACACAGACCACTAACACAAAGAGCCTTAACACACAGAGCCCTAACTCACAGAGCCTTAACACACAGAGCCCTAACACACTGTTGAGGAAAGCACTAACACACAGAGCCTCAACACACAGAGCCTTAACACACAGAGCCTCAACACACAGAGCCTTAACACACAGAGCCTTAACACACAGAGCCTTAACACACAGAGCACTAACACACAGAGCCTTAACACACAGAGCCTTAACACACAGAGCACTAACACACAGAGCCTTAACACACAGAACACTAACACACAGAGCCTCAACACACAGAGCACTAACACACAAAGCCTTAACACACAGAGCCCTAACACACTGTTGAGGAAAGCACTAACACACAGAGCCTCAACACACAGAGCCTTAACACACAGAGCCTTAACACACAGAGCCTTAACACACAGAGCACTAACACACAGAGCACTAACACACAGAGCCTTAACACACAGAGCCTTAACACACAGAGCACTAACACAGAGCCTTAACACACAGAGCCTTAACACACAGGGCACTAACACACAGAGCCTTAACACACAGAGCACTAACACACAGAGCCTCAACACACAGAGCACTAACACACAGAGCACTAACACATAGAGACTTAACACAGAGCACTAACACACAGAGCCCTAACACATAGAGCCTTAACACAGAGCACTAACACACAGAACACTAACACACAGAGCCCTAACACACAGAGCCCTAAAACACAGAGCACTAACACACAGACCACTAACACAAAGAGCCTTAACACACAGAGCCCTAACTCACAGAGCCTTAACACACAGAGCCCTAACACACTGTTGAGGAAAGCACTAACACACAGAGCCTCAACACACAGAGCCTTAACACACAGAGCCTCAACACACAGAGCCTTAACACACAGAGCCTTAACACACAGAGCCTTAACACACAGAGCACTAACACACAGAGCCTTAACACACAGAGCCTTAACACACAGAGCACTAACACACAGAGCCTTAACACACAGAACACTAACACACAGAGCCTCAACACACAGAGCACTAACACACAAAGCCTTAACACACAGAGCCCTAACACACTGTTGAGGAAAGCACTAACACACAGAGCCTCAACACACAGAGCCTTAACACACAGAGCCTTAACACACAGAGCCTTAACACACAGAGCACTAACACACAGAGCACTAACACACAGAGCCTTAACACACAGAGCCTTAACACACAGAGCACTAACACAGAGCCTCAACACACAGAGCACTAACACACAGAGCACTAACACATAGAGACTTAACACAGAGCACTAACATACAGAGCCCTAACACATAGAGCCTTAACACAGAGCACTAACACACAGAACACTAACACACAGAGCCCTAACACACAGAGCCCTAAAACACAGAGCACTAACACACAGACCACTAACACAAAGAGCCTTAACACACAGAGCCCTAACTCACAGAGCCTTAACACACAGAGCCCTAACACACTGTTGAGGAAAGCACTAACACACAGAGCCTCAACACACAGAGCCTTAACACACAGAGCCTCAACACACAGAGCCTTAACACACAGAGCCTTAACACACAGAGCACTAACACACAGAGCCTTAACACACAGAACACTAACACACAGAGCCTCAACACACAGAGCACTAACACACAAAGCACTAACACACAGAGCACTAACACAAAGAGCCTTAACACACAGAGCCTTAACACACAGAGCTCTAACACACAGAGCACTAACACACAGAGCACTAACACAGAGCCTCAACACACAGAGCACTAACACACAGAGCACTAACACACAGAGCCTTAACACACAGAGCTCTAACACACAGAGCACTAACACACAGAGCCCTAACACATAGAGCCTTAACACAGAGCACTAACACACAGAACACTAACACACAGAGCCCTAAAACACAGAGCACAAACACACAGACCACTAACACAAAGAGCCTTAACACACAGAGCCTTAACAGACAGAGCTCTAACACACAGAGCACTAACACACAGAGCACTAACACACAGAGCCTTAACACACAGAGCAGTAACACACAGAGCCTTAACACAGATCCTCAACACACAGAGCACTAACACACAGAGCCTTAACACAGAGCACTAACACACAGAGCTCTAACATAGAGCTCTAACACACAGAGCCTTAACACACAGAGCCTTAACACACAGAGCACTAACACACAGAGCCTTAACACACAGAGCCTTAACACACAGAGCACTAACACAGAGCCTCAACACACAGAGCACTAACACAGAGCCTTAACACACAGAGCCTTAACACACAGAGCACTAACACAGAGCCTCAACACACAGAGCACTAACACACAGAGCACTAACACACAGAGCGTCAACACACAGAGCCCTAACACACAGAGCCTTAACACAGAGCCTCAACACAGAGCACTAACACACAGAGCAGTAACACACAGAGCCTTAACACACAGAGCCTTAACACACAGAGCCTTAACACACAGAGCTCTAACACACAGAACACTAACGAACAGAGCTCTAACACACAGAGCACTAACACACAGAGTCTTAACACACAGAGCCTCAACACAGAGCCTTAACACACAGAGCTCTAACACACAGAGAACTAACACACAGAGCACTAACACACAGAGCCTTAACACACAGAGCACTAACACACAAAGCCTTAACACACAGAGCACTAACACACAGAGCCTTAACACACAGAGCTCTAACACACAGAGAACTAACACACAGAGCACTAACACACAGACCACTAACACAAAGAGCCTTAACACACAGAGCCCTAACTCACAGAGCCTTAACACACAGAGCACTAACACACAAAGCCTTAACACACAGAGCCCTAACACACTGTTGAGGAAAGCACTAACACACAGAGCCTCAACACACAGAGCCTTAACACACAGAGCCTTAACACACAGAGCCTTAACACACAGAGCACTAACACACAGAGCACTAACACACAGAGCCTTAACACACAGAGCCTTAACACACAGAGCACTAACACAGAGCCTCAACACACAGAGCACTAACACACAGAGCCTTAACACACAGAGCCTTAACACACAGAGCACTAACACAGAGCCTCAACACACAGAGCACTAACACACAGAGCACTAACACACAGAGCCTTAACACACAGAGCTCTAACACACAGAGCCTTAACACAGAGCCTCAACACAGAGCACTAACACACAGAGCAGTAACACACAGAGCAGTAACACACAGAGCCTTAACACACAGAGCCTCAACACACAGAGCCTTAACACACAGAGCACTAACACACAGAGCCTCAACACACAGAGCCCTAACACACAGAGCCTCAACACACAGAGCACTAACACACAGAGCACTAACACACAGAGCGTCAACACACAGAGCCCTAACACACAGACTTAACACACAGAGCCCTAACACACAGAGCACAAACACACAGACCACTAACACACAGAGCCTCAACACACAGAGCCTCAACACACAGAGCCTTAACACACAGAGCACTAACACACAGAGCCTCAACACACAGAGCCTCAACACACAGAGCACTAACACACAGAGCCTCAACACACAGAGCCTCAACACACAGAGCACTAACACACAGAGCCTCAACACACGGAGCACTAACACACAGAGCCTCAACACACAGAGCCTCAACACACAGAGCACTAACACACAGAGCCTCAACACACAGAGCACTAACACACAGAACCTCAACACACAGAGAGCACTAACACACAGAGCCTCAACACACAGAGCCTTAACACACAGAACCTTAACACACAGAGCACTAACACAGAGAGCACTAATACACAGAGTCTCAACACACAGAGCCTTAACACACAGAGCCTTAACACACAGAGCCTTAACACACAGAGCTCTAACACACAGAGCACTAATACACAGAGCCTTAACACACAGAGCCTCAACACACAGAGCACTAACACACAGAGCACTAACACACAGAGCACTAATACACAGAGCCTTAACACACAGAGCCTCAACACACAGAGCTCTAACACACAGAGCCTTAACACACAGAGCACTAACACACAGAGCTCTAACACACAGAGCCTTAACACACAGAGCTCTAACACACAGAGCCTTAACACACAGAGCACTAACACACAGAGCCTTAACACACAGAGCACTAACACACAGAGCTTTAACACACAGAGCTCTAACACACAGAGCACTAACACACAGAGCTTTAACACACAGAGCTCTAACACACAGAGCACTAACACACAGAGCACTAACACACAGAGCCTTAACACACAGAGCTCTAGCACACAGAGCTCTAACACACAGAGAACATTTCAGCTTTTCATTTTTCATTAAAGTTTGTACATCACATGACGTCATGTGAATAAATTCTGCAGTTAAACTGTTCTGATGTTCTGAAGTTAAATTTTATCCTCCGAACCTGCGCAAACACACACACACACACACACACACACACACACACACACACACACACACACACACACACACAGCTCCTACCGTCAGCTCGGAGGCCTGGACGCTCGGGACCGGGACCACCGGGACCCGGGCCAGCAGCCCGAGCCGCTCCGGTCCGCCGCGGCGCGGCTCGGTCAGGAAGCCGGAGAGAGAAGCTCCGAGCCCGGCGCCCGCCGCCAGGCACGCGCCGCCCAGCAGCAGCCGCTGCATGCTGCGAATCTAAATATTAAAATGAAATCTAAAGTGTGAACAGACTACAGACAGACTCTACATCTGGATTTCATATCGTTTCACTTTCCACATGTCGGTCATGGAGGTAGAAGGTTACTGGTCGGATCAGCTGTTCCTGGCGCACGGTGATGACGTAACGAAACTAGAGGACTAGTTGTGTTTGTTTCAGCGGAATACAGAATGTAAAAAAATAAAATGTTAAGATGAACTCAGAGTTTAAACTAAAGACAATAAGCTGCTGCTGCTTCCATCTGATGATGCAGTTTATGCCAATAACAATAGCAATAGAAATAATATTAGATTATAATAATAAGAAGAAATTTCATATTAAGGGGCGATTCAGTTATTATATAGCTATGGTGAATATGCAGTTCTATTATTATTATCTGTTATTACCGAATGACGGACTTTGTTAAGTTGCTGTGATTTCACTTCTGCTGGGATTTTATTTATTTATTTATTCTTTTTTTTTGGCAGAAGCTTGTCGGTTACTTAAATATCATAAAATCATTTAAATTCAATATTTCATGTGAAACGATTGCTTTGGTAATCAGTTCTTCAGGCTGTCGAGCTGCACATTATCCCTCATTTACATTTTTAACTTAACTTCATATGACTAAATGAATAAAATTATCAAATTTACTTTTCTGAGGCTTCTGTTGTGTCGGTCAAGTAAAGAGAACATTAAAATGTGAGATGACAACATGTTTTCATCTTCACATTTCTCCAGAAAAGTTCCTTGTAAATATTAAACTTCATTACTGCTGAATTGAAGACAATCTGACAGATAAACATCATCTGGACCTGAACATCATCTGGACTTGAACATCATCTGGACCTGAACATCATCTGGACTTGAACACCCCAACCCTTCATACCCGACCCCGACCCCTGACCCCCGACCCCGACCCATACCCTAACCTTGACATTGATCAATTTGTGTGTTTGTGTGTATTTGGACTAAAATATGAAACAAATGATTTCAAGTCTTTATTTCAGATTGACCTTTGACCTTTAAATGTAAAACCACAGAGCGTCAAAAACAAACTTCACTCAGAAAAAGACACTTGAGTACAAGAACAAACATGTTCCCCAACATGTTCCCCAACATGTTCCCTTATATGTTCCCCAGCATGTTCCCTTACATGTTCCTTAACATGTTCCCCAACATGTTCCCCAACATGTTCCTTAACATGTTCCCTTAGATGTCCCCCAACATGTTCCTCAACATGTTCCCTTACATGTTCCCCAACATGTTCCCAAACATGTTCCTTAACATGTTCCCTTAGATGTCCCCCAACATGTTCCTCAACATGTTCCCTTACATGTTCCCCAACATGTTCCCAAACATGTTCCTTAACATGTTCCCTTATGTTCCCCAACATGTTCCCTTATATGTTCCCCAACATGTTCCCTTACATGTTCCTTAACATGTTCCCTTATATGTCCCCCCAACATGTTCCCCAACATGTCCCTGAACATGTTCCCCAACATGTTCCTTAACATGTTCCCTTATATGTTCCCCAACATGTTCCCCAATATGTTCCCTTACATGTTCCCTAACATGTTCCCCAACATGTTCCCTTACATGTTCCCCAACATGTTCCCTTGGATGTCCCCCAATATGTTCCCTTACATGTTCCCCAATATGTTCCCAAACATGTTCCCTTACATGTTCTCCAACATGTTCCCTAACATGTTCCCCAACATGTTCCCTTACATGTTCCCCAACATGTTCCCTTGGATGTCCCCCAATATGTTCCCTTACATGTTCCCCAACATGTTCCCCAATATGTTCCCAAACATGTTCCCTTACATGTTCTCCTACATGTTCCCTAACATGTTCCCCAACATGTTCCCTTACATGTTCCCCAACATGTTCCCTTGGATGTCCCCCAATATATTCCCTTACATGTTCCCCAACATGTTCCCCAATATGTTCCCAAACATGTTCCCTTACATGTTCCCCAACATGTTCCCTTGGAGTCCCCCAATATGTTCCCTTACATGTTCCCCAACATGTTCCCTTACATGTTCCCCAACATGTTCCCTTGGATGTCCCCCAACATGTTCCCTTACATGTTCCCCAACATGTTCCCTTGGATGTCCCCCAATATGTTCCCTTACATGTTCCCCAACATGTTCCCTTACATGTTCCGCAACATGTTCCCTTACATGTTCCGCAACATGTTCCCTTACATGTTCCGCAACATGTTCCCCAATATGTTCCCCAACATGTTCCCTTACATGTTCTCCTACATGTTCTCTTACATGTTCTCTAATATGGTCCTTTACCTGCCCTCTTATATGTTCTCTAACATGTTACCTTAGATGTTCTATTAGATGTTACCTTATGTTTCCTTTAGTTGTTGCCTTACATCCTTTACATGTTCCCTTATATATTCCCTTAGATGTTGCCTCAGAAGTTCCCTTACATCCTTCCTTACATCCTCCTTTAGCGTGATGTGGCATGATGTCACTTCCTGTTCAGCCCAGAAGATTTTGGTTCAACAGCAGCGAGCTTCAGTCAGTAAACCAGAAACCAGTCAGTAAATAATTTGGTAAACCAGTCAGTCAGTAAACCAGTCAGTCAGTAAACAACCAGTCAGTAAACCAGTCAGTCAGTAAACCAGTCAGTCAGTAAACAACCAGTCAGTAAACCAGTCAGTCAGTAAACCAGTCAGTCAGTAAACCAGTCAGTTAGTAAACCAGTCAGTCAGTAAACCAGTCAGTCAGTAAACAACCAGTCAGTAAACCAGTCAGTCAGTAAACCAGTCAGTCAGTAAA
>NW_027283944.1:0-19915 GCF_046629955.1 Centroberyx affinis | reverse complement strand
CGCACTGTCACAGTATCCCATTCCATTCTTAATAAACATGCTATCTGCTTCCTGTTCGGATCAGTCAAGAAGCCATAACATTTGTCTCTTAACCTGTCGGTCAACACATGGAGCTCATATTAATAGTGTCTGCAACTGGAGAAGTGTGTGTGTGTGTGTGTGTGTGTTTGAATCAGTGTGTGTGTGGACATGTGCAGTATGCCATGCAGCAGGCCCAGGCTGCAGACAGAGGGACATGGCCAGCTGCAGATGTTAGCACTGTCTCTCAGCAGCATGGCCAGTGTTGAGACAGCCAGGCTGGGAATTTACCGCCAAATATTTCCACCAGAGAGAATGGCCACCAAACATTTTCACTATTTCACCAGTCGACTAGATGCTTTGGAATAGAACAGGACTCCAAATGATGGTTGGTTGCTTGTTGGTTGTGAGTTGAGAAAGTTTTTGTGCATGTACTGTATGTGCTATCGGATATATCGGAAAAACAAATTTCCTACGTGAAAATTTTACATGAACGCGCTCCAAAGTCAAATAATTAAGGTAGAAAATTCATCACGATACGATTCCACTGAAAGACGATAAACGATAATATTGAATTATCGCCCAGCCCTAATTTGGAGTCCTGTTCTGTTCTAAACATCCAGTTGGCTTGGAAAAAGTAAACGTGGGTCGTGAATCTTGAGAGTTCCCAGACATTTTGGCCCGTAGACAAAAAAAAAAGGTTTTCTGGACAGCGGTGGAACAGTATGAGAAATTGGAGCGTTCAGATTTCTAGATGATGAACTGTGAGCTGAAATGTAGTGAAGCCAAAATCCAATACAGCTGGGTGTAGTTCCTAATGAGCAATAAGTCACTTTGTTAGACACTGATGTGCATGTGGGAAATACTGATTTTGTCTCTTTTGCTTTCTCCCTCCCCCTCTCTCTCTCTCTCCGTATCCCCATTCCCCATCTTCCTGTCCTCCTTTTCATCCTTTCTTCCTCTTTCCCTCCTTCTCTGCCATCATCCACTGTCTCTTTCTCTCCTCCATCCTCTCTCTTGTTTCTCTTTCTACTCCCATCTTGCCCTCTTCTTCCTCTTTACCTCATCCTCCTTTCTCTTTTCTGCCCCTTCTCCATCTTCTTCCACTCTTCTCTTCCTCTCCTTCTCTCTCTCTCTCTCTCTCCTCCCTCCTCCTGCTCCGTCCATCTCAGTGGTTTGTGTGACAACATCATCCAGGACATCATCTACAGCTACCTGGTCCTGCCCAACCGCATCACCATCCCTCTGGTGGGAGACGCCCAGCTGGCCCAGCTACGCTTCCCCATGCCCAAGGTGACACACACACACACACACACACACACACACACACACACACACACACACACACAAACACACACACATTGAATCATGCTTGAATATACAGACACTAGGGATGGGACAATATATTGAAATTCAATGTATTGCAATGCAAAAAAGTGACAATACGAAAAATGAATCATGATATCAGCTCCATGTTATTCTGCTGTAGTAATCACAAATGAGACTCTTGACCATCACAGTTTCACAAGCTCTCCATCCAAATTATATTATTGTCACTTTGTAATGACATTTTTAAATTGTTGTTTACATTCTGGCGAGCCAATGGCATCGCTAGAAAGATTTGTGTCTCAGAAATAAACAGAATTCAGCACAGTCAGACTTTGTTGTCATTGAACTTTTATTGATCACGTCGTATCGTGGTTGTATTGAATCGTGAACCACAGATCATGTATCAGATCGTATTGTGAGATAAGCAGATCGTCCACTCTTTCACGGTTTCTGTCTCCCAATCTATTTCTCTGTCTCTCACTCTCTCTCTCTCTCTCTCTCTCTCTCCCTCTCTCTCTCTCGCCCTCTCTCTCTCCCCCTCTGTCTCTATCTCTCTCTCTCTCTCTCTCTCTCTCTCTTGCTCTCCCTCTCTCTCTCTCGCCCTTTCTCTCTCTCGCCCTCTCTCTCTCCCCCTCTGTCTCTATCTCTCTCTCACTCTTTCTCTCTCTCTCTCTCTCTCTCTCTCTCTCTCTCTCTCTCTCTTGCTCTCCCTCTCTCTCTCTCTCGCCCTCTCTCTCTCCCCCTCTGTCTCTATCTCTCTCTCTCTCTCTCTCTCTCTCACTGAACTTTTATACATCGTATCATGGTTGCATTGAATCCGAATCGTATCGTGACATAAGCATATTGTCCCATTCCTAACACACTCCACACACACACGCACACAATGAAAGCCTTATCCACATAATCCATATACATGTTTATATCCCTTTATTGTAAAAAGGCACTGTTTGCACCTAATAGCCCTGATTAGACTGTAAGAACCTTTTTTCTCTGTTAATATCAAGTCTGTCCAAATCTTACATCTTCTATCGTATCCATTTGATCGCTGAGTGGTTAGTGAGGTCATTGCTTAACTGGATTAGTTTATTAGTTTATTAAGTTTATCAAAAATGGCAGGGTGGCATAGTGAGTAGGCACACTGTCAGCAAGCATCCACCCTGCTGAAGTACAAGACACTGAATCCCTACCAGCTCCAGGTGCTGTTCTGGTGGTTCATCCAAATCTCAGACCTAGATTCAAGTCTCACATCGGTCTCTTTGAAAAGTCCTCACCCGCCTCGACTGTCCCGGGCCTCGTCTGACGCTCTCCGTCCGTCTGGTCTGTCCCCTCAGGGCGTCCTGCGGATCCACTTCCTGGAGGCCCAGGACCTGCTGGGGAAGGACAAGTTCCTGGGGGGGCTGATCAAAGGCAAGTCGGACCCGTACGGCGTGATCCAGGTCGCCAACCAGCTGTTCCAGAGCAAAGTCATCCATGAGACCGTCCACCCCAAGTGGAACGAGGTGTACGAGGTGAGAGAGGCGGTCTGGACTGTCCCTATGAAGCAGACTTATAAGCGCTTTATTCTTCAGGTGCAGCAAATATACAGGAATTTGTTTTGGTGACGTTGGTGCAGAGAAATACCAGGAACCTAGTTACATAATACAAGGTAAAGCAACAACCATGTGTCTCAATCTACTGTGTTCCTTTTTAAGTTGTAGGTATAGAAGATGTTGCATAATCTTTTTTTGTTGTTGTTGGTTGTTGATTTGTAAAGAAAAAAATTCCAGCCCAAATTATCGACTGTGTTTTTGGTGAAGACACTGTTCCCCTGATAACTCTAATCCAGTGTGACTCAAACCCTAACTTAAGCTCTGATTTCTCCTTCTCATTCTTCTCCTTCTTCTTCCTCTTCCTCTTCCTCTCCTTCTTCTTCCTCCTCCTCTTCTTCGTCCTCTTCTTCTTCTTCTTCTTCACACAAAATTTCTTAATATCTCGCAAATTTTTAAGTTTTGCTTTGCTAAATCTTAAAGTGATAAATTGTAAAATCTTGACCCCTATACCTCTGTATCCAGGACATTTAAGTCATTTCAGCAAATGTTATTATCCCCTGCGAATGTGTTGGGTTGTAATTCATTAGTTACTTCCCCACGCAATATTCTATACACTGGATGTGCAAATCAGGCTTTAACATCTATAATTAATCCCACCTGTGTCTATTGATTGATTGAATTTGCCAATATACACGCTGAAGAAGGGCGTCAATTTGGAGTGCTGTCCTAGTTTCTTTTTCATTGTCTGCCACTTTGAGGATCCGGCACCCAATTGTTAGGGTATTAGTGTGAGTTGAGCGCGTTGTATCTTATTGTTTACAAATCAGGCTTTGTGTTATGCATCAATAATAAAATTGATCAAAGGGCCTATTTGCCAAAACAGCAGTGTATTCCTGTCATGGAAAATCCACTAAAACTGTTCGACAGAGAGAAATCCTCTCATCTGCAATAGGGCTGAACGATTTTGAAAAAATATCTAATTGCGATTATTTTGACTGATATTGCTGTTGCGATATGATTTGCGATATTAGAGGGAATGATAATTTTTACATCATTATTCTCATTTTCATTGAAAAAACGTATTAAAATGATTAGGGTGTGATTTTTGCGGGGATCTGTACCAAACAAAGATGTTTTCTTAAGTCTGTAGAATATGATGTGTAGGCCAGGACATCTCTGCAGCACCACAATATTTAATTTAAAATGGTATTTTGACACATTTCGCCTTTAACAAATATTGCGCCTCCTGCGATTTGAAAATCGCAGTAGGCCATATTGCGATTTCAATCAAATTTTGATTAATTGTTAAGCCCTAATCCGCACCACCAGTCATGTTTAGTGTGGTTGAAGATAATATTAATGTGTGTTGTTTGTATTCCAGGCCTTGGTGTACGAACACTCGGGGCACCTTGAGATCGAGCTGTTTGATGAAGACACCGATAAAGACGACTTCCTGGGAAGGTACGGTCTCTTCCCACCGCTCCGTCAGAAAGGAGAAGCACAGGCTGAGGCTTCAGAGTAGACTCTCACTCTTCTTTACTGCTTTTACAGCCACCACCCAACGCTTTGACTCCAGTTTGTTTTTCGACCGCTTGGCTTTAAATAAATGTAAAGAGTGAGAATCTAATTTGAAGCCTCAAGTGTGTGCTTTCAGGTTTTTATTTTGCTGTGTTTAAGCCTCAACCTTACAACTGAGAGAAACAAAGATTCTTCTTGACTGTGAGAAGTTTTTTTGAAGCCACTTTCATATTGATGTTTAATGAGATAATGGCTTTGTACACACTGCAGCTAAATACGGTTGTCACTCCTCATTGGAGCTTAATCCTGTTAAGTTCGCACACAGTTTGGTTATTAAGTAGAGTGACAACCGCATTCTACAACCAAACTCACTACCTGAACAATTCAGGTATTGTCTACTGAATTTGAGAGCGGTTTCAGTTAGTCCAAGTAGTTTGAACCCAGAACCGCACCGGACACGTGACGATGAGGCACAACACTCTTTACGTTACAAAACATTATCACCGTTAATTTGAAAGAGACGGAGGTTAAGTGTTGTGAGACATTTTCAGATTTTTTTTGAATGAATCTTAAAACTATCAAGTGAAAACGACTCCGCTGTCAGTGGCGGTTTATTAAGATCTTATGGATAAAATGACTGAAAACGTGAAAGTAAGTAAACTGAAAACACAGGCCATGGTAGCCGCCATATTGGTCTGAAGTAAGAGTAAGTAAGAGTGGCTGCTGTTACTCCTGTGTGAACCAGACATATGTGAATTCACTCTCATTCATAAATTCGTTTGTCACTACCGAATTCTGGCAGTGTGCACGTAGCCATAGAGTATTCCATACCTTCACAATATATCTGCTCATGTCTAAGTACAATATTTGCACAGGAATTGGTGATATTGATGCATACAGACATATTGACGACTTAAAGTATTTTCACAGCACATACTGACCCACATGGTGCAGGACCTATACTTACAATAAACTGTATTATTGACAGTGAATATACACTCACTCTCCATGCATAGATTCATCAGTTTACTCATTCCCATCCAAGCTATATTGAGTGACTTTTCCACACATCACATATCAACAACAACAACAACAACAAGATTTTCTTCTGAAACATCTCCCGCCATATATAATGGGATTTTTCCCCATAGAGGAAGGCTTCACACTCCATTTACCTGATGGAAGCGCTTCATTAAACGCTGCTTCCACGGCGGATTCCACAGGGTTTTTTTTTGGGTTTTTTTAACGAGCGAGGCTGAGCGCGTTGGGCTTTAATTTCCACCAGACTCCATTAACTCACAGCCGTTTGTCGCTGTAGCCAAATGCAATACGATGAGTCAGCGTCATGCGGCGGCCCTCTGTGATTTTTGTATTGTTTGTGACTTGTGTTGCAGTCTGATGATTGACGTGGCGGAGCTCCAGAAGGAACAGAAGGTTGATGAGGTAATCTGCTTCTCTTCTTCTCTCAGTCTTATTTCTGTGCGTTTTGCAGCCCTCTGCGTTTCAGAATCAAACATGATGTCAAGGTGGTAATTTGCGAGATTTTTTTGTAATTTAGTCTCCATCTTTGTTGCTCAGCCTCATCGCTGTGGTGTTTCTGCACTGCACTTCCCACAGATCACCTGTCAATCAAACAGTGTGTGGGCGGAGCTTGGATTTTCTGTTGATGCAGTTTGAGTTTGTCTTTTCTTTGTCTGTTCAGCCATGGTGGCTATCGCTGCTCATGCTAACTACCCAGTTCTTCTTCTTCTGTTGATTCCGGTTTGTTCTGTTGAACAAACCAGAAACGTAAAACGCATCACTTCCTGTGCGGCAGAGGATTTTTCCCAGGAAAGAGCGACAGTGGAAAAGATTTCATCAACTGGATATAGGCTGAATCACAGACAAAACAGACTTTTATTTATCTGAAAATTTATGAAAGAGTTGTGTCCTACAGAAGCACTCATAACTGATTACTATTCCTTGCTCTAGACACTGTATTTCACACTGTATTTGATATCTATCCATCTGTCTATCTATCCATCCATCTATTCATTTATTGGAAAGAACTCTGTGCCCTGGGCTGGAAAAGTTGTGTATAAATAAGTTAGTGTTATTAATGATCACACTCGACTCTGTTTCCAGTGGTTTGTGATGGATGAAGTGGCGACAGGGAAGCTGCATCTCAAACTGGAGTGGCTGTCTCTGCTGCCCACAGCAGACCGGCTGGACCAGGTAACAGTTCATTTCCAAAACACCATATATCCATTTTTGGGGGAAAATATAAGTTCATCGTTCAGCATCTCTAAAATTTAGAGGATGCAGTCTGTAAAACAGATAATTTTGTCAGCCAAGGACTAAAGATTTGACTAAAGATTTGAACCATGTTACACTGATCTTAATCGATCTGAACATCATCTCACATCGGAACAAATCTGTTGAAATTGAGTTCATTATTTCCTAATTATCATTATTATTATTAATTACTAACTTGAATATTATTAGGTTTTTCTATGAGTTTCTAGTGATGAAAGATAGCCAACAGAAATTCAAAATGTCGCATAATCTTTCTGATGTGTGGAAATGCTTTTTGCATGTTATACAGAAATACACAAAATGTACAAAATACCTTTTTCCCCTCTCATTTGCGTTGTTGAGTTTTTCATGAGTTTTAACACTTTATCACCTGCAGACATCAATAGAGTATCATGTTATCACACAGGGAGTGGCCATACAGAACGTTACAATGAGCGGCAATCACAGAAAAGTATTTGAAAAGTCAATTTAGTCTACTTTTTTGACAATGATTTATCATTATTATTATTATTATTATTATTATTATTATTATTATTATAAATTACTAACTTGATTATTATTAAGTTTCGTGTGATGAAAGAAATAAATTCAAAATGTCACCGCATCTTTTTGGTGTGTGGAAATGCTTTTTGCATGTTATATAGAAATATACAAATTATCCTAAATACTTATATCCCTCTCATTTGTCATTTTGAGTTTTTTTTTAATGAGTTAATGAGAATCCCCTGCAGCGATCAGTAGAGCGTCACATTATGACCCCGGGAGTGGAGGCCTGACCCGGTGCCTTGCTCTGGGTCTTCACCACAGACTGACCGGTCCGCCCTCAGCTGACGGATCTATTTCTTCTCCGCAGGCGCTGACGAGCATCAAGGCGGATCGCGGCCAGGCCAACGACGGCCTGTCCTCCGCCCTGCTGGTCGTCTTCCTGGACTCGGCCAGGAACCTGCCGGTAAGTCAGCCCGCTGCGAGCTCCCAGCATGCACCAGCAGCTGATGATTGACAGGAGACGGGATTCATCTTGGTCTCTCCACAGATATAATAAAATGTATTTATCCAGCACATGTGAGGATGGTGGTACAGATGCTCCACTGGGTAAAGCTGCTTGATATTAAAAGGTTGAGGTTGATGTTGATGAGCTTTTCTACTGATGACCAACCAAACCTCTCTGAACACATTCAAAATGTCTTCAGGACTTCAGGTTTAGTTTCTCAGAAGTTGGCCTCAGCCTCTTGTTAGCATTTGTTGGCAAAGCTATTGAATTAAATGAGACAATATCTCTCAAGTCAGGCTTATTTATTTATAGAGCTTTTTTTTTTAAGATTGTCAGAGCGCTTTGTAGAAAATAAAGGACACATAAACAGACAAGAACAAGTTTCGTAAGAACAAGAAATGGAACAACTACATCACAGACTCAGACACTAGGGCAACTAAAAATAAAACAATATGAAAAATGAAAAAAGGTTTGATTGGTGATCAGTAGGATAGGCTGCTGAACATCCTGAGCCTCCTGTTTTATCCTCATATGTAGTATCAGAAACATCAATTAGGGAAGCATCCTTCTCAAATATTGAAGCCACAGTCTTGCCTTACCTCTAGGTGGTATAGTGGTAATTCTTACTGCCTGTATTGTTGTAACAGACCTGGATCCAACAGTATTTACAGATACTCTTGTGCCAGATGGGCAGGGTTTGCCACATAGGGTTGTCCTAATGAGTATTTAAAAAGTCAATGTAGTCTACTTTTTGTGATTGAAAACCAGTGGTGGAAGAAGTACTGAGATCTTTTACTTCAGTAAAAGTAGCAATACAACAAGATAAAGATACTCCATTACAAGTAAAAGTCCTGCATTCAAAATCTTACTTAAGTAAAAGTACAAGTATTGGCAGCAAAATGTACTTAGAGTATCAAAGTAACTGTACTCATTATGCAAACTGTCCCCATTTAGAGAGTTATATTTTTAATAAATTATTGGAATATTAATACTGATTTATTGACATACATGTACATGTAAGCAGCATTTTAAATTTGTCAACGTGAAGCTAATCTTAACAATTTAGCTATACTTTTGGGTAGTCTAATCTATAACAATGCTATTTTATAGTTATTTTATAAGGATGATCAAATGTTTTAAATATAAAATATTGTTCTGAAAAGTAACTAGTAACTATAGCTGTGAAATAAATGTAACGGAGTAAAAAGTACGATATTTCCCTCTAAAATGTAATAAGTACAAAGTAGCATAAAATGGAAATACTCAAGTACCTCAAAATTGTACTTAAGTACAGTACTTGAGTAAATGTACTTAGTTACTTTCCACCACTGTTGAAAACCAACCTGATATCCCATCCATCTGGTATTACTTGGAAATACTGTTAGACCCAGGTAAAGTCATTAGAGATGGCAGTTCCAGGTATTGTCCTGGTCCACAGTGTATTTCCCATTGCTGTGCCAGGTAGTTTGCCTGATCCTACCGGCCGGTTCAGCAGGTTCACCTCAGTCTCTCTCTCTTCTCCACTGTCCTGCCTGCTTCTCTGCTCTTAACTCCATCTCACATTAAAGGAGATAAAGTCTCCCTGTGTCAAATATTGCACCTTTCAGGCTTCTTTACCGTCATTCTTCCGTCTCACTTCACAGAGACTAAAAGTGTTGTTTGCTTTAATACTTTAAAACTATTTTTTGCAAAAATCCTTTGCTGCTCTCATGTACGTAAGTGATTTTTAGGGTTAGGAAAAACATTCATGTTGCATCCAGAGTCTCAGAGTGCTGTGCTCCTGTTTATGAGTCAGGGAGTTAATTTGCTGCTTCTGCTATTGGAATTGGTTAACGATACAATTAGCATGACAGTCCTAGCAGTAAAATTAGCGTTAATCCACAGTCTAAATACAGCCATAGATAGACATCGTTTGTAAGAATAGAAGATCATTCAAGTTGATATTCATTTGATCACAAACCTGATTCTTTAAAGGTTCTACTTGTAGCATTTTTAAGCAGCAGTCATTGTCAAATTAATTGTGATATCTTGGTATAATTACCGTAAACAAACGAGACCATCGTGGAGATGATTGGTCTCCTCTATCTCACACCAGTATTTTGCTAGTATATTGCTAGTTCTAGTGTTTCTCCACATTAAGACTACATTTCCCATAAGCCCCGTTGCTTCCCGCCCCTTCCCGAAGAGGATCAACATGTTGGAAGTGATTTCTCCATCTTCCTTTCCCTCCTTCCACCATCTGATAGAGGCTGATGGTCTGGTTTGTTTACAGTAATTATACTAATGTCTCAGAATTTGTGTGGTGATGATTTATTGATTTTAAAATGATACACATGGTGCCTTTAAGATAAAAAAAAAAAGCTAAGATTGTCTTGTCTGGTATCTTATAGCATTAAGAACCTGATTCTTTGGAAGTTGGTACTTGCCATGGATCTACAGTGTAGGCCTCACATGTCTCTTTTCAGCCTCTTCTTCTTCTTCTTCTTCTTCTTCTCTGCTTCTCTCTCCTCTCCACCCCCCCCCTCCCCCCCTCTGAAGAGCGTCTTCGAGGGGAACTTGGGCTCTGGCTACTTAAAAGAGAGGCGGGCGGCGGGCCTCGTGTTTTGCGAGAACACCGCCTCTCTCTATAGGACCTTATTTGTGAGTCCGCTGGCTGTTTTTCTGCATCCTAGAGGAGTTTGGCGAATGATTTTTTTTTTTTTGCTTGTGTTTGGTTTTTACAAAAGCAAGAACAAAGGGTGAAAATGTCTGCCTGATGAGCATGAATCCCCACCAGCTTTTCTGACTGCGCCTTGTGCACGGGTTGAATTCCTAATATTGTTTTTTTTTGTTTTGTTTTGAATGTTATTTGTTAGTTTGATTGATGAGGAACGTGGCAGGAGAAACGTTTGTGAGCAGAAAACTAGGAAACAAGACCCAGGGATTTTCTTTTAGGAACTCTCAAAAGCATCCTTCCTTCTCTCTCATGAGGAATTATTGATCCAACTTAACAGGATTGGTTGAAGCAAGCACATTATTGCATTGTTTTCACGAATCCAGTTACATCAGATCAATTGCATTAAAACGTTGTTGTTGCCAGAAAAAAAAGAAGATACTGGTTTCCAATAAGAAAAGGCCTTGACAGAGCTCATTCTCAATATTGATGGCACTAAATTTCTCCCAACAAAAGATTTCTGTTGATGTTTTTCCACTATGCTGCCAACACAGATGACCGTTTAGCAGAGCTGTAGAGCGTCAAAGCAATGAAACGATCAATACTGCTGTAGACGTTTTATTATAAAAAATATTGAGTGTGAGTTTTGCCCTCGGCCAGCGCCACCAGTGGAGGAAAAGAGGTTTCTACCAGCTGTGGACCAAATGATATTTGCAATGATTTTTAGTTTGTTTTATGTTCTTTAGGTGCCTGATGGGTGGGGTTTTGCCACACAAGACAACACGGTTTCATTTCATTTTTTTCATTTCACCTTTATTTATTCAGGGAGGGCCAGCTGAGAGCAAGCTCTCTTTTTCAATGACGACCTGATTACAAGAACATATAGCATATAACTACACACAGCTTAAAACAACTTAATGCACATGTAAGACACAAGTTACAACTGACAAATAAGACGACAGACATCAGCTCATAGGGCACATGTACATTCAGATTGCATAGTATCATACAGAAGACGATCAAAATGATCAAATGGAATCAAGCTATTCAATTTTAGCAAGTTCTGCAGGCTATTCCACTTATGTGGGGAATAATAACCAAATGCAATTTTTCCTAATTCTGTGCTGACACGAGGAATGTTTAAAACCAGATACTCTTGTGTACGAGTGTGGTACGTACAAGTTTTGTATTTCAAAAAAACTGGTAAGATAACCAGGTAATTTATTGAGCAACGCTTTGTAGATAAACAGAATGCAGTGCAGCTCCCGTCTCAAAGCCAATGAAGGCCAACCTACTATAAATTGCAGTGATGTGATCTGAATCCATCCCCAGTTATAAATCTAAGGGCAGAATGATAAACTGCATCAAGAGGCTTTAGTGTAGAGGCAGCAGTATGCATATAAATGACGTCCCCATAATCTAAAGTTGATAAAAATGATGCTTGAACAATCTGTTTTCTACAGTTCTGAGTAAAGCATGCTTTATTTCTATAGAAGAATGCTAATTTTGTTTTAGTTAGTACCGGAAAGTTCAGACAATCACAGGAAGGTCACTTTAGTCTACTCTTCTTTTATTAACATAATCTGAATGGTCCAGATGTGGTAAACTCCACCCATCTGCTCCCCAAAGTAGGATAAAACAAGCGTTAAGAATTATTTGCAAATACCGTTGGACCCAGGTATGGCGTCTTAATTCCTTTAAGGGGGAAACGGAGGAAGGAATGCATTTTGATTGTAGTGAGACCGGGGAGGGAGAATTCTCTGTGGATTGCTTTCCCTCCGTCCGTCTCGTTTACTCCCGCTGTGTGTTCAGGTTTTTTCCCTCATCAGCCTCTCTATGGTTCTTCACCCAGGCCCTCATCCCCTGTTCAGCCTCTCTCTCTGCATTGGTTACCTGTCAAATTCAGAAGAGATTTTAAGGCTTTACACGGCCTGGCGCCTTCCTATGTTTGTGACCCGTTCACTCCTCGTTCTAAACTAAAATCTAGAGCTGATTGGGTGTTTATGGTTAAAGGACCATACCGGTGTTTTTGCATGTTTCAACCCATTTACTACAATCCACCATTTTCCAAAGCATACCATACTTTTGTAGATGTTTGAATGCGTTTTTCCTACTTTCCAGGCAGCCATTTGTTTCCTTTCATTTCAGTAAGGTTCGAAAATCAACTTGCAGAGGCTTGAAACTTGCTTGGTTTGTCGCCTGTGTTGATTTGAACGGCGCCATGGGCATTGTGAAAGGATGATGTGGTTTTGACTTCTGATTACTTTAAAAAGTTATGATAGCATTCTGGCTGACGACCAAGTACGCAATGGCTTTTTTCCGATTTATAGATAGCAGGTGAATGTACAACAGATTGTACATCTCCACCAGAAAATAGTCCCTGAAGAAAAGATTGTTTTTACAAACTAATTTCAAACGTCCATGACTTTTAAACCTGGACACAAATGTCAGCCAGAGTTGCAGAGAATTTGAAGGTAGGTCTAAACATTTGAATTTAAAATAAAAATGGGTAATGTGTGGTATGTGTGCAGTGTAGTAAACAAGCTAAAACATGCAAAAACAGCAGTTTAAGGCCCCTAAACTCTGGAATATTTCCCATTATCTGTCCGCTCGACAGGTTCTGTTGTCATTTTTTTATTTTTTTATTTTTTTTTGTTCACACTGGCTTTTCCTATTTTAACTTGATTACTGTATTTTGTTTGGTTTTTGTGTATGTGCTATTTTATTTTTTTATGTCTCTTTTGTGTAAAGCACTTTGCAACCTCAGTTTGAAAAGTGCTAAATATATATAAAGATTTACTTACTTACTTACTAGCTCTGCCACCAGGGGGCAGCACATGGTTCCCTCTCCTTGGATAACATTAGTATACTTCTTAAAAAATGGAGCGCTCTGACTTTTTGGCAAATAAGCTCTTTGTGTGATGAAATTTACCATTCTATGGAAGAACGATTGGTAGCAGAGTCTTTTCTCTGTGCTTAGAGTTTAGTGTTCAGGGTTTCCTGCAAGAAATGTGTTGGTCAAGCTGCCAGTGGCCGACTAACCTACAAACCTAAATAAATAACTTGCACACTTAATGTTTTCTATCAGCAGTTCCTACTCGTCACCAGTAGATGTCGATAGAAGTCATAGATTACTTAATGCCCCTTCATTCAAAGTGCTTACCTGTCAACAAGTCAGTGTATTCCTTTAAAATGTGCTGATCCTCTTCTTGAGGAATCTGAGTTGGATTGGTAACTGCTGCACAGAGGAGCAGACACTTAGACCCATCTTTTCATGTTAGATCAGAGATGAACTCAGGTACAAAAGGAGGGAAGGGAGGGAAGGAAGGATGGATGGATGGATGGATGGATGGATGGATGGATGGATGTGGTTCTGTACAGTTCAGTCAGAGCCACATCCCACTCCACTTCCACGTTTCAGACATTACTAGAATATCTAGACATCGATATTCTGCAGACTTCATCCCTGAATGCGTTGAGACTAATCCGTCCTTGTGGCACAGCAAATCAAAAATTCATTTTATGCAGAAGTGTCATAGTAAACTTCTTTAATAGACACTGAGAACAACAAAGAAGCAGCTTGTCGATGCGTTGGCATTGTTTGAAAAATGCTTCACGCCGTGTTTACGCTTGTCTTTTTAATTCAACGTTTATCATCCGATCACGTCGGTATCCATCATCTTAGAGGTCATACCTGCCTAGTTTGTGCATCATGGTCTGATTGGATGATAAAAGATTGAAAAGACGAGTATAGAAACCAAAGTGTCACGTCCAACAACTTCTAATAACTCTCTAAAAGCCCTGTCCAGTTTTCTGTTCTATTGCCAGTTCACATTATCGTTAATGAAATGCCTTCATTTGCTCTGCAGCTTATTCTTGATATCTGTAACACTGAAGTATTCGTCCTCTGAGTGTGATGTTCGTCCTTCTGGATTGTAAGCGATTTCAGCTAAACGCCTGAAAGCGATGGCCGTAATGTCACTGGATTCCACACCACAGAACCCTTTTTTATAAATGTCCCCCAATTATCACCACAACTCCTTCATTCATAAATTCATCTCAGCTTCTCCATAATCAGAATTGATTGATTATTCCCTCTGATCTGAATCCTCTTGATTCTCATCAGACCGTCTGAATAACATTGTGGTGTTTTTGTGTCCAGGTGTAATTGGGGATTGGCATTAACCATGTGATCATCCTTGTTGTCTTTTTGTCTGTCTCATCGTGTGCTGCGTTGATCATCTCCTCCTCCTCCTCCTCCTCCTCCCTGCATGCTCCTCCTCTCCTTAATAACCTGCTGGTGTGTGTGTGTGTGTGTGTGTGTTTGTGTGTGTGCGTGTGTGTGTGTGTGTGTGGTTTGCTCTCTCCTGCCTTGTCCCTGGGGGAAAATCAAAGCGCAATCCGTTAGAGTTCAACCAGCAGGGGCTGAAGAAGGTCTCAGTCAGTAAGGCGCTCAAGGTAACAGCATGGTGATGAAGCACACCCATATCCTGCAGACAGATACAGGAGGGATACAGTAACACAGTAGCATCACACACACACTCTCACACACACACACACACACACACACACTGCAGTTGGAAGTAACCGTAAACAGCATACTGCATTACAAAATGCTAAATCCTAAAGGTAATTTAGCATTTGTTTGTTTCCAACGGCCCCATCCCTGTCAGGCCAAAAAAACACTTATCTGCAAAAAGTAATGCACATATTCTCATTGACACTCATGTATTTTTGAAACAGTGTAGTTGGAGTTTAACAGGTTTCAAAGAATCAAGGGCCACAAAGTGAGAAATATTTCAAATTGTATCCACACACAGAAAGTTAAAGGAAGATGAGAAAGTAAGTCACATCTTTTCAAATTGAGCAGGAGAGACAGAAAACCAACGTGGCTTCAAATTAAATTAATATATTAAATTAAATCAAATAAATATCACAATAAATCCAAAACACAGGCTACAAATGAAGAGTTTTCCAAAATAGAAATATATCAATTTTTAGAAAAGGTTGTCACTTATATAATTCATCTCTCAGTCAGTAGATGATTCCACCCTCAAAAATGTAGCCAAAGGTTTTAAAGTCGCTAACTTTTTGCTCAAAATTAATTTCATTTCTAAATCAGGAATAATTTTGTAATAGCTGATATCTAATTTTGGAATGAAACTCCTCAGATTAACTGCAGATAGAGTCAAAGCTCATTAGACGTTGAGTTAGATGTTTGCTGTTGCTGCTGCAGGAATTCAAAACGGCTCCCAGGTCGATTCCAATTACTGACTGCTGTTGTGGAAATCATTAACCAACTCACAAACTCTACTAATTGTGTTTGTCGACTAAAACTATCCACCGTCTCTTAACAGTGTGTTGTAAATAACAACATCGTTGCCTGAGGTAAATTTGCACTGAAACTCTCAATTCTTAATCTCATAAATGATCCTTTCTTCCAGTCTGATATGTTTCCTTATCGATCGGGGCTGCGGAAATTTGATTGGCAGGAGCTCTTTCCCTCAAAGCTCTTTCCCCCTTAATCCTTTTCCCCTCAAACGTGACACATTTTGCCATCAAGTGCTAAAATGTGATCAGTAGCAGTGGGTAGTCTGTCATCATGTTAAAAGTATATTGCATGTACAAAAACGCCTATATTTCAAAAATATAGAACATCAAAATCTGAATTTTGATTGCTCTATAGTCTAGTTACAGTATAACTACAGAATACAGTATAAAACAGTATAATAATACTGTAAAGGAGATATGGTGTTATGATAAGCTCTTACAGTAGCTAATTTGATATGCTTCACATGAATTTTTCTTACTTAATTACTTAATTGTATGGTTGTACTTTCCCTGAAAAAGATGCCAAAACAGCTTTAGGGCTTAATCTCCACTACAGTAAGAATTACAGACTCCATATGAAGGAGTTCAGTCCAAAAAAACTACATATTCATTTTAGATTAGATTTAGATTTTATTTTACATCCTCTGACACAGTAATATGAAGTAAATAAAGGGCTCAAGATAGCTAATATTCCAAAGTTTTACTGTGATGAGGAAAATCATTTTGCCAGAGTAGTAGACACTTTTTTCAATTAGTTTCTAACAGGTTTTACTTTGGAATGAAGCTGCCGAATGTCAGAAACGGTAGTCTGGATCTCTGAGGCCTCTGCAGCTGTCAGTCTGTCCTGTTTGTTAAACCTATTCTTCTTCTTCTTCTTCTTCTCATACAGTCTGGTAAAAAAGTGAGCAGCGATCCCAGTCCTTTTGTCCAGTTCACAGTGGGACACAAGTCCTTCGATAGTAAGGTAAGACCAGAGCTGTTTACCCACCACATCTCTCCCAAGTGTCCCATTCAGTACTGTATTTTTCCGCTTGTGGATGAAATGAAATGAAACACATCTCTAAAACGTTTTAAGTTTGCAGAATGTGTCTTTAGTGCTTTTCATGCATCCTGTGTGTTCATGGCACCTACGCAACCCTTTGAGGACAATGTAATGTTTCGGTTCTTGTAAGAAAATTCAACTAAGAAAGAGACAAATGTATATTCACCCTGTAGCAGTGGATTGTGTGTTGGCTGTCTGAATTTCTGTCTTTGGCAGACAGTCAATCTGTGTTCAGTCCGTCTTCATTACAGTGAAAATTAGTTTGGCTGCTAAGAAATATGCTGTTGGTTTTTGTTATGCTAGCCACTATGGCCACTTGAATAAGAAGTTGGTTAGTTCGTTAGTTACAAAATAATAGCACCCACCATCTAAAAGCTGGCAGATTTTTACTGTAGCTGCTAAGTCAGTTTTTCCCACAGCCACTTGGGCAGGAAATTAGTCTTTCCTATCCTGAAAATAAGAAGAAATTGTTTGTGATTTTTTTATCCAATAGCCAGTGTGGCTAATTAGCAAGAAAAACACAAATTAGTCCTGGCTTTACATTTTGGCGGTGGCTGGTTGTCTCTCAGTTCTTCTAGCCATTTTGGCAGGTAGCCAGCCAGTGTTCAATAAGCTTGTTAAAAAAAAAAAACAAGCTTTTCTAGCCTCAAAACAATTTCAGCTGCCAAGAAATTGGCAACCACTAGCTGCTGTGGCTAGTTGACTAAAAGGAAAGCCTGTCAGTGTGTTTCATGCCCCAGGCCAGTCAAGTTCAGTTCAAAATTGAATGTGTGTCTTTGTCCATCTGAGCCTCTGTCTTCCCTTTGACGTCTCCCTGTCGTGTCTCTCCTCCAGACCAGATACAAGACCAACGAGCCGGTGTGGGAGGAATCCTTCACCTTCCTCATCCACAACCCCAAGAGCCAAGAACTGGAGGTTGAGGTATGGAGGCTTCTGTAGGAACAGAAAACTAATATTTCCTTGATCTGTTTGATCATCGCCCCCATCTCACATGTCAGCAGTAACACATGGGAGCATGGGAGGCACTGGATCAACTGTATCCTTCTGTCAGCTCAACTTGGGGTTTTTGTACATCATGTCCTCAGGTGAAGGATGAGAAGCATGAGTGTTCGTTGGGGACGTTGACGCTGCCTCTGACCCGCCTGCTGGAGGCCGAGGACATGACCCTGAACCAGCGCTTTCCCCTCAAGAACTCCGGACCCAGCTGCACCCTCAAGATGAAGATGGCTCTCCGGGTACGAAGCCGATTGAGTTTTTAGATCAGTGTAGAGGTGCTTCTCAAGGTGCTATGTGTAGTAATTGAATATCAGTAAATCACTAGCACATTCATTGTAGGACATTAGTATAATTGCTGTAAACAAACAAGACTGTCATCCAGAAGCCTGTCAGCCTCTATCAGCCTCTACTCTGCATCCTCCATTGTTTCTCCACCTGGTGGATCTGGAGGGAAATCTATGGAAGCCCATTTCCGCCAGTGTGATGAAAACAACAGTCCTGTAAGTCATTATAATGAGAAACTTTCTCAAAATAATGAGTTAGTATCTCAAAATAAATTTTGAGAAAGTTTCTCATTACTTTGAGATACTAAGTCATTATTTTGAGAAAGTTTCTCATTATAATGACTTGCAGGATCTTTTTTTTTTTTCATCACACTGGCGGAAATGGGCTTCCATATAAATCTGCTGGATCGCTTTACGGCACAAAACAGGAAGAGGTTCTGTTCTTCCGTGTTACTGAAAGCTTTCAGAGTTTCTGGCAGCAGATGGTGGAAGGAGGGAAAGGAAGGTGGAGAAATCACTTCCAACATGTTGATCCTCTTCAGGGAGGGGGGGGGGAGAGACAGGAAGCAGCGGGGCTTATGGGAAATGTAGTCTTAATGTGGAAAAAACAATGCCAAATGAAGGGGTAAACATAAGTATAACTGTTATTTCCTTGCATGATTTTGAAAATCTAACAACGCTAGTTCATACAGAATGTGGGAGTAGTAGGGACTGAGATATTTCAATTCAAAATGGCGTCAGACCTACTTGACTGTGGCTTGGCTTTACCTGTGTTAAACCATCAGCCGGTCATTTTCTCTGCTTCTGTTGTCTCACTCCAGGTGTTGTGCCTGGACAAGTCCGCCTCCTCGTCCTCGGACTCCACCCCGTCCTCGGTGCAGGTCCGCAAGGCCAGCACCTCCAACCCGACCCCGCGTCCCTCCGTCTCCTCCGACTCGTCCCAGCCCCCGGCCTCGGCCTCCGACGTCCCCCGCTCCGCCTCGGTGTCCGCCCAGGACCTGCTGCACCGGCGGGGGGGCGGGGAGGAGCCGGCCGGGTCCCTGGGAGGCCTGGACGTGGGGCATAGCGGAGGAGGAGCGGGAGGTGGAGGTGGAGGAGGAGGGGGGGGCCTGTCGGACGGCGGGAGGAGCACCTCCAACCTGGCCATCTCGGGCTCCCAGCAGTACCTGGCCGGAGTGGCGGGGGCCAAGGAGCCGACGCCCAGCATCGCGTCGGACATCTCCAACCCGTACGCCGCTCAGGAGCTGCAGCAGAGACTGCGCCTGCTGCAAAAGTAAGATTTGTGCATCTCTGTTAGATGTCATACAGCTTTTCATTTCATGTCTTGCATCACCGTTGGTTGTGTGATCATGCAAAATAATGTAGAGCTGCAACGATTAATCGATTAATCGATTTGAATCATTTTTTAAGAAAAATCTGTCAAAATTCTCTGATCCCAGCTTCTTAAATGTGAATATTTTCTGGTTTCTTTACTCCTCTATGACAGTAAACTGAATATCTTTGGGTTGTGGACAAAACAAGACATTTGAGGACGTCATCTTGGGCTTTGGGAAACACTGATCCACATTTTTCACCATTTTCTGACATTTTATAGAACAAACAACTAATCGATTAATCGAGAAAATAATCGTCAGATTAATCGACAGTGAAAATAATCGTTAGTTGCAGCCCTAAAATAATGTCAAACATACATACATACTGTACATATATACATGCATACATATCCACTTCTAAACACATTGGTATGACTACACTTCTTAGAAGGGAAGATGAGAAGGCATAGAGGGAGAAGATTTTGACCCAGTTCTCTGAAAAACATTCATAGAAATTTCCACATTTTGTTTGTGTCTGTTAACACACACAAAGTGTGTAGTGTGAAGTGTGTGAAGTACAAAATAACTTAACTGCACACTTTCAACACGCCATGAG
>NW_027283943.1:0-13759 GCF_046629955.1 Centroberyx affinis | reverse complement strand
AAATTATTAATAGATATATTTTTATAGGTTAGAGAGGATCAGGTCATCGGTAACCTATGAGTCATTCTTTCCATTTCTCGTACTTCTTTCAGTTTGGATCCACTGCTCATAAATTTCTCTGCTGTTACAAGCAGCGTCTGTAACATTTATACATAACATAAAATCTTGCGGGATTATAATGTCAAAGACTGAACGAACATCTCTGAATACTCCGGTCATGCCCGAAACTTCAACACTTTTGGGACAGAGTGTGTGGTGGTGACTGCTGCTCTCTCCACAAATTCTCCAACAGGCTTTACTATCAGTGCTGCCTGACTTGGCAGATGGTGCAGAGTGATGGTGTCCCTGAAGGATCTGGTTATAGTTTCCCATTTAAATTCTTGCCAGGAATTTGAGTTGGGTACTTTTGTGCCTCGGCACAAACAAGCTTCCACTCCCTCTCTCTGAAATGACCTGTTGGATTTCCTTGAGATGGACATTTGTCTTTATTTTGACATTTTATAGAGTAAATGATCATTGAAACAATACTTCATACATTAATCGATAATCAAAATAAATATAATAATGGTTAGTTGCAGCACTACACACAGATGTCTGTAACAGCTCCTCTCTCCACCTCCTCTCCCTTCCTCTATCCTCCTCCTCTTTACCTTTCTTGGTGGTGTCCAGCTCCTCCTTCAGCGTCTTCACATCCTGTTTCAGAGTCTTGTTCTCCTCCTCCACTCCTCCTCCTGCTCCCTTCTTCCAACCTCCGGCACGGCAATGCCAGCATCACAAAGTTTCTACAGAGAGAGAGAGAGAGAGAGAGAGAGAGAGAGAGAGAGAGAGAGAGAGAGAGAGGAGAGAGAGAGAGAGAGAGAGAGAGAGAGAGGAGAGAGAGAGAGAGAGAGAGAGAGAGAGAGGAAGATTAAAGTCTGGATTTTCTAAATTGACAGTTTGGAGGAAGAGAAACCACAGAGGGGCTGAGCTGGGCTGTGGAAACACACTGTATAGAACACACATGTGTTCTATACAGAGAGGGAGAGATGGGCAAGGCGAGAGAGACTAGAAAAAGAAAAGAGAGAGGGAGGAGCTAGTTAGTGTCCAGGGTCTGACCTGCTTCTTTTATTATGAGCAGCAGGGGAGAGTGTGTGTGTGTGTGTGTGTGTGTGTGTGTGTGTGTGTGTGTGTGTGTGTGAGAGAGAAGGTCAACATCAGGTTATCAGATGAAACAGTATTCTGGCTTCGGTTGTTATTTACTTCGACTCTTTCTATTTTTTTGGTTGATTTTAGAGCGTCTTATATACAGTATATAATGAAGTCAAGTTTATTTGTTCATACACAGGGCAACTCACAGTGTTTTACATGATTAAAAGAGAAAAACAGAATAATAAAAAAAACAAAAACGAATAAAAATGTATAGTATATATAGAGACGTTTAGATAGACAACAGGAGCGTTCACACGTTCCTGTTGTCTGTCAGACTGTTAGCAGCCTGATGGATCCCAGAGGCTTAATCCACCTGACCATCTGGACACACACACACACACACACACACACACACGCTAGGTGTTCAGCTGATGGAGGAAGGTCAACAAGTTAAAAGGTTTGTGAAAAATAAATCCCTTCTTTCTCCTTTTGTTGAGGATTTCTTTTCCTAGCACTTTGTTTCCTGATAATGAGAATCTGTTTTTCCAGAGAGAGAGAGAGAGAGCGAGAGTCACATGACAAGAGAGAACAAAGTAAAATATTAATGTTGGTGATCTACTGGCTTTTATTTGATTCTATTCTGTGGATCAGAGAGACAGAAACGACAGGAGCAGAAAAGAAAAATGTGATGAAAGTAAAACATCAACCTAACAGACTGAAGAAGTTCTTTCAGCTCTGACGGGATATTTTACATATTTCTTTATGCCCCCCCACCCCCCCACCCCCCCACACACACACACACACACCAGTTAACCCCACCCACACAGAGACCAACAGGTGTTCATACCAAGTGCCTCCTAACGTCACACTCCCCTCCTCAGTGTAGCAGGTCAGACCCACCAGCTGCTGTGTGTGTGTGTGTGTGTGTGTATATGTGTGTGTGTGTGTGTGTGTTCTAATAAATATATTTCATGAGTAACTGCCTCTGCTCTACTCTACCTCCTATCACATGACTATAACGTGTCACTGAAAGTCTACTGAGTTTCAAGTGTGAAAAGTCTCTATAGATATTGAGTGTCTGGGACAGGGTTAACCTCTGGGTCGGGTCGGGCTAAAGAGAGAGAGAGAGAGAGAGAGAGAGAGAGAGAGAGAGAGAGAGAGAGAGAGAGAGAGAGAGAGAGAGACAGAGAGACACAGAGACACAGAGACACAGAGACACAGAGAGACAGAGACAGAGACAGAGACAGAGAGAGAGAGAGACAGAGAGAGAGAGAGAGAGAGAGAGAGAGAGAGAGAGAGAGAGAGAGCAGAGAGACAGAGAGAGAGAGGAGAGACAGAGAGAGAGAGAGAGAGACAGAGAGACAGAGAGACACAGAGAGACAGAGACAGAGACACAGAGAGACAGAGACAGAGACAGAGAGAGAGAGAGAGACAGAGAGAGAGAGAGAGAGAGAGACAGAGAGAGAGAGAGAGAGAGAGACAGAGAGACAGAGAGAGAGAGAGAGAGAGAGAGAGAGACAGAGAGACAGAGAGACAGAGACAGAGAAGAGAGAGAGAGAGACAGAGAGAGAGACAGAGAGAGAGAGACAGAGAGAGAGAGAGACAGAGGAGAGAGAGACAGAGAGAGAGAGAGACAGAGAGACAGAGAGAGAGAGACAGAGAGACACAGAGAGACAGAGAGACAGAGAGACAGAGACAGAGAGAGACATAGAGAGAGAGAGAGTAGGTCAACATCAGGTTAACAGATGAAACAGTATTGTGGCTTCGGTTGTTAGAGTGAGAGAGAGAGTGTGGTTAGTAACAGAGAGGTATGGACTTTCTGTCCAGCTCAACTCCACCCACACAGAGACCGACAGGTGTAAATACCAAACACTCCTTTACTCCCACAGCTGCTAACCTCTCTCTCTCTCTCTCTTTCTCTCTCTCTCTCACACACACACACACACACACACACACACACACTTCTGGAAAGCCCCCTGCAGCACATGGTTTCTCTCAGTAACAGTTTCATAAACTGAGAAACTGATCATTTCATCACTGATCCATCTGATTGATTTAGTGTTTAGATAATTTCAGCTTGTTAGCTAGCTAACCATAGCATCTGGTCAGCTAACCATCACTGTCTTGTTGTTAACACATCTGATTAGCACACTAGCTAATGTAGCTAGTAGCAGCTAGCGTTAGCGTGTTCACATTAACATCAGTGTGTTTGCTGGCTAGTTAGCTAGCTAACAGTTTGTTCAGGTTAACTGAGCTGACTCTTCTCAAGCTCCAACTCTTCATGTTTTGGAGTAGAGACTAGGGCTAAAGACAAGACAGTTTACTGTGTCACAGTAACCTACATTTGGAAACAAATCCACCTTATCACACTATTCACTTTTACTGAGAACGTTACTGAATGGATCTACAGCCACACCACAACAAGCTGACTCAGCTGCTCTCTGCTTCAGCTGCTTCAGACACATTTACACTTTATTCACTAACACACAGTTCACACTGTTCCTCCATCATGAGACTGAGCTGCTGCAGCAGGTTGGAGATAAAACAGTTAAAGCCTCAGTTCATATATTGGACTGGTTGAATAAATTGATTGTGATATCTGGCTCATCGTACCTCAGAGAGAGAAGCTAGTGTTCAGCCACAGCTTTGCCAGTTTCATGCCCAGTTCTGGGAGGGGGAAGTCAACCCCCCCCCCCCCCGTGGATAACTACTGTTGAAGTTCCCTTTAGCAAGGCAACATCCTACCTGCTGCAGTCTCAGACTGGCTTACTGAGCAGCCAAATAAATTACAAAAGTTTATCGTACGCACTGCGGACATCCCTCCTTTTTTTGAATCTACAAGAGTCTGCAGCCTGAAGACAACAAGAAGAGTTTGGACCTGAGCAGCTCCCAGTGTGAACGTGTGGAGCTGCTCCAATGTAAAGCAGGGAGAAGCTGGAGAAGAGCTTTCATGTGCAGCAAATCCCTCAACTGGATATATTAAAAAAAAATAAAGGTAAAAATGCATATGCAATACACAGTGAACATGCCACACACACCTACAGGTAACACACACACACACACACACACACACACACACACAGAGCTGGGCAGCTCCTGGGTGTGAACTGTGTGAATGTGAAGCAGAAGCAGCACAGACCTCAGTGAACCTTCCTGGGGAAACTGAAGCCTCTTTCACACATGAAACCTGTGAAATTGCCTGATTCATTTTTCCAGGGAAAAAGGCTTCAGTTTCTGTTTCTCACACACGACCTTTCTGCTTTTATAAACCTAACGCTGCCGTTCACACAGTACTGACGATACTGACACATTCCTCTGGTGTCAGTTTCCCCAAATTACATTTAACCTCCGGAGCCGCTGCAGTTTGAAAACACGGAGGGTGAAGACAGCCGGCACAGAGCCATGCTGCCATTCACACGGCTCCTGTTCGGGACACTTTCCTGACAGATGTCTGTTGTCTCGTGGTTTGAATTCCCCTCCTCCGTGTGTCTTTACACAAGCAGGGTTCCCACTCCGTCTTAAACATCGAATTCAAGGACTTTTCGAGGACTTTCCAGGCCCAATTCCCTCAAATTCAAGGACCCAACACGGCAGTTTGAGACCTGGATCAAGGTTAATTACTGTTACAACACTGAGAGTATTCCACTTTAATCACTTGTGCACACAGGTGACTGTCACACTTTCTCCAGGCAGGAGGCGCCGTGAGAAACAAGGACAGACAGGAGGAGACACACATGCAGCCTATTTACTAACGTTAAGTAAAAAAAAATATCAAAAGAACTTCAATTTCTACTCTTGCACAAAATATATAAATTCAGGCACTTTCAATGACCCATGTCAGATAGATAGATAGATAGATAGATAGATAGATAGATAGATAGATAGATAGATAGATAGATAGATAGATAGATAGATAGATAGATAGATAGATAGATAGATAGATAGATAGATAGATAGATAGATAGATAGATAGATAGATAGATAGATAGATAGATAGATAGATAGATAGATAGATAGAAAATTGAGTCATCATAGCAGCCAAGACACACAGTTGACAAAATACATTAAAAAACACAACAGATAAGAACACGAGAGGCTATGTTGGCTAAAAAGCAACTGACTGGATGAATAAATAAAGATATAAATATATAAATACTTGACAAGTTCAACTAGTCTGTTGCTAAAGGTGCTTTTAAAAAAAAACTTTCAAGGCCTTTATTTTTTCTTTCTTTTGCAAATTCACAAACTTTGAAGGATTTCGAGGACCCGTGGGGACCGATGAACTCGTCTCCTCCTCGACAGCGTTGTGATTGGCTCATCAGCTGTCCTGTGGTAATGTTCTGGCATCGGTCCCATGATGCCCTCGATACAGAACTTCACGGGAAACATTACAGCATCTTGAGCGGTGAAATCGGTGGAACTGATACACCGGCATGTAAACACCGGCTGCTGCTCACACATGAAACCTGTGGTGTTAAATTTACTAAGGGGGGGAGGGGGGGGGGGGGGGTGTGAAGGTTTAGAAGAAGAGAAACTACAGAATCCATCAGGCTGAAGCCGCAGTCCGGATCAGAGCGGCGAGGGCCGGAGAGAGCCGGGCTGACTGAGAGCGACAGCTGGTGAACTTCTCCTCCGGTCCAGAGACCTTCAGGACGCTCGGCCATAAAACCTGATTTTTACTGCGCTGAACTTCTCCCGCCGGCTCCTCGTGGTTTCAGGTCACAGCCGACCCCAAGGTGTCCGCTAACCCGCTTCATGATGTTAAAGGAAGAGTTCACCCATCTCCTCCCCCTCATGCAGGTGAAACTCAGGTGAAGTTTGTCCATATAACACACAGGGAGGCTGCAGCACAACTCCATAGCAGCCTTCTCCAAAACACCTGAAGTCAGTGGGGACCAGTTCTTCAGAGTTCCACAAAGACCTACAGTATATTTACACCATCATTTAGTGCAAATCTGAACTACAGCTGATTGATTTGCAACAAATAATGGTGTCTAGGTCTTTCTATTCACAGTGTGATTGTTTGTCTGTTGTTGTTTTGGAGCTCTAAAGAACAGGTCCCCATTGACTTCAGTTGTTTTGGAGAAGGCTGCTACCAAGTTGTGCTGCAGCCTCCCTGTGTGTTATATGGACTAACACATTTCACCTGAGTTTCATTTGGCATGAGGGTGAGGAGATGATGACAGAAGTTTTCATTTTTGGGTGAACTATTCCTTTAATGTCACACCTACTCCAACAGCAAATATATAATGAAAACTGGACAGGTTATGGCAAAATGGACGCCCAAGTCCTTTCAACACAACTTAGTTTTTCCCCAAACGTTCAATGGCGACCTTACACCCAACGACTTCTCAAGAGATTTCACTGTCGCAGACAAATTTCCAATATCAGAATAAAATCATGAGAGTTTTGCTGAGTTGTCCCGTCATCTCCATGGTTTGGTGTGAGCTGGTCAGAAAACTCCCAGCTGTCTTCAGTCTTTTTCTCGTCTTGACGTTCCAATCAAATCAAACATGTTTAATATTATCTGAAGTCTTTAGTCTTGGCTCATACAGATAGTGAAGTTCAATGACATGAACGTTGTCAACAACCAATAGTTGCTCTCTCTCCGAAGGAAAAAAGTGGACAGAAATTGCTGTAGCCCTCGAAATCCCCGGTGAGTATGCTATATGCTATAGCTAGCTAGCTAACCACTGTCCCGAACGGGGCTACTTGCAAGCTAACGTTAGCTACTGTAATGTTTGCTATTAGCCTACGAGCTAACCATATGTTTCAGCTGAAGATCACTAGCTTCAGTCATATAAGTCTGGCTGCAGTGCTCCCTCTCTCCCTTTCTCTCATACATACGTGTGTGTGTGTGTGTGTGTGTGTGTGTGTGTGTGTGTGTGTGTGTGTGTGTGTGTAGGACGGGGATTTACTTTGTAGAGGTGTTCACAAGTCAGTCCATGTTTACAATCTATTGGAAAACTCTGAATAGTAGGGGAAGCCCTTTTCAAAGTCTTCTCGTGTATGGTAGGCATTAAGTGAAAACAGCCAGCAGTAGTGTGTGTGTGTGTGTGTGTGTGTGTGTGTGTGTGTGTGTGTGTGTGTGTGTGTGTGTGTGTGTGTGTGTGTGTGTGTGTGTGTGTGATGTTTCCAGTTCATTCAACAGGGATTTCTTTCCGCTTTCATGCTTATTTCACATGTGACTACCCAGAATGCATTTGATCCATCCATCTGCACAGAGCATGTGATCATCACTGGAGGCTTTTCCTGCCTCTCCTGGTTTATCCAACATGAAGCTGACATCACAGCGGTGACATCACAGTGGTGACATCACAGTGGTGACATCACAGCGGTGACATCACAGTGGTGACATCACAGCGGTGACATCACAGCGGTGACATCACCGGCCCCTCTGACCTTGTAAAGCTCCTTGGTTCTTATTGGCTCTGCAGCTCGCTCCCTCGCTCCGAGGCTCTTCACACCTCCGCTCACCGCTTCTTGAGGGAAACCCGGGACCTTCTCACCCAGCACATACAGGGGAAACTAAATCCCCTTCCTGACTCCAGATCTGTTGTTGATCCAGAGAGACGCATCAGTGTGTTTTTACACATTTCCACCAAGTCACACCAAGGTCATTCATCCACTGACAGCTGTCTGTCTGACAGACTGATGACGCTCCGTCTGTCAGATTTCCGTCTGTTTTTTACAGAAAGTTCAACCAGCTGAACTTTTTCTGGACGGACGGATTCATCAGCGTCCGTTCAGCCAATCAGATCGTTCCTCTGTTTGTTCTGTAGAAACTAGCGGTGAACACAGAGTCGACGGTCCGACCGGAACAAAGATCAGACAGAGTTCACCTGGTGGAGCGTCTGGAGGACTGGAGGGTTCCAGATCAGATTCTGATTGAGTTTATACAGTAGAGTCTGTTTCTTCATTCTGAGTGAAGCTTCCTGTTCTTCTGCCTCGCCGCCATGTTGACGCTCAGAACAAACCAACACACACACACACACACACACCTATCAGCAATAATTCTGTTTCCTGATGGATCAGTGTGACCGCCGCCTCAGACTCAGAGGACCTGAGATGACATCACCATAAGAACTGAGCCTTGAAGAGACTGACTGACTGAAAAAATAATAACCAGCCAGCTTGATTAATAATTCCTTCATTCGTTCCTGTGGGCCGTCTGAGGGGAACTACCAACATCAACCAGCAGGCTGAACGGTTCTCTCTCTCTCTCTCTCTTCTAGCTTTCTCCTCCTCCTCACCTCCTCTCTCCTTTCCTTCTCCTCTGTCCTCGTCACTCCCCTCTCCTCCTTCCTCCAGCTCTCCATCTCGTCTCAGGAAATGAACGGCTCTTTAATGATTCGGTGCGTCCCTATAAACCATCAGACCCGAGGCCGTCTCTGTATCATCTCACCCCTCCCATCGTTCTCTTGTGCAGGTTAACGTCTTCAGCATCGAGGTTCATATTGAGGATGAAACAGTCATGACTCTCCACAGGCTTCATACTGATTCATTCCCATGACCCTTTGACCCCTGATTCAGTTCAGCTTCTGCCTCTTCTTCCTCCTCGAGTAGCGTCAAAGACTGAGATCGACTTTGTCAACAAAAAGAGGAATTACTTTGTCTAGTTATGATTCTATCTAGAGATTTATTAATAACTGATTCCAGTACCGATCAGAGTTTCGCTCAACCAACATTCATTCCTGCCGCCTGGTATTGACTGATTCTAAAACAAGAGAATTGTGTAATACTGCTGAGATGCAACTTCCCTTGTTTCTAGACTCTAGACTTTCACCTGATGATTCAACAGCTTGTTAAAGGGAAATTGCACTGAATCATCTGTAGGTTCACAAAACTGCAGCATGACCTCTGTCAGGTTCTTGTCTCTTCTCTGTAAGTCTGACTAACACTGAGCTGAGGTCAGCAGCAGGCTGTTGCTTCACATGCAGAAGGACCCATCAGATGTGTGTGTGTGTGTGTGTGTGTGTGTGTGTGTGTGTGTGTGTGTGTGTGTGTGTGTGTGTGTGTGTGTGTGTGTGTGTGTGTGTGTGTATCCTGTCATGTCGGCTGGTCTGGTGCCGCTGCTCCAGGTCTGCATCAAGCTTGCTGCTGCACATTGATCTTTCTATTACTGATCAGCTTAGGGCCGGGTGATAATTCAATATTATCGTTTATCGTCTTTCAGTGGAATCATATCGTGATGATATGAAGATATTTTGATATCGTGACACATTTCTGCTGTCTGAATTGATGATAACAAGCAAATTTTACTTAAAAACTCTGATAAATGAGGTATGGTAGGAATATTATTTGAATATTTCTGTTTTGTTTGACATCACACCTAACATCACCATTCGGTTCAATGAGATGAACATTAATTTGATTATTTAACATGATTTTGCATACATGAACCATATCGTGATATATACTGATATCGAGAAAAATCCTTATGATTATCATGATATTGATTTCGACTTACTAAGAGTCTGCTGCACCAGTTCTGTTTGGCTTGTGGTTCTGTGGTTTGGGGGTTTGGGGGTTTTCCCTGCTCCACCTTCAGCCTGCTGCTGGGTCAGCAGAGTGCTGATGGAGCAGAGCCAAACAGAACTGTATTACCATCAGTTGTAATAAGTGGTTTTATCTTGTGACTAAAGTCCTGAATGAATTGAGCTTTGACACCTGATCCAGTTCAGCACTGTACAACAGTATAGTATAGTATAGTATAGTATAGTATAGTATAGTACAGTACAGTACAGTACAGTACAGTATAGTACAGTATAGTATAGTATAGTACAGTACAGTATAGTATAGTCAGTCAGTGTGAAAGCATGAATAAACATTAATTGTGCATATCCTCCATGACACTTCATCACTAAATATCTGCTGAATGTGTTGAACATCACAGACTGATGAGATCTGACAGTTTAGATCAGAGGGACTTTTCCTTTGAATTAGACTGGATTCAGTCCAGCGTTTCTCTCTATTGATCCAGTATTGATCCAGTATTGACAGCAGACACCTGACTGACCACATCCTCTCTGCTCATTATAACTCCTATACAACAGATCTCAGTCTCATCTGCATCGGCTCGGCTTCACTTATTGATCTGTTGGTACTACAGACAGACAGGGAATATCATGTACTTTATCCTCTGGGCTGAGAGCACTGGCAAGGTTTCTGTGTGTGAGTGTGTGTGTGTGTGTGTGTGTGTGTGTGTGTGTGTGTGCCAACAGCCGTCCTTGAAAAGCAACAGAAAAGGTTTATTTCCTGTTTGATATCTGAGCAGACACACACACACACACACACACACACACACACCGGGGTCTGAACGGAGATCACGTTATCGCCCGAGCCATTAATGCTGCCATAAAAATCACTGCAAGAACACGTGCTGGACGAGCAAGAACACACACACACACACACACACAGAGAGAGAGACACACACACACACACACACACACACACACACAGAGAGAGAGACACACACACACACACACACACACACACAGAGAGAGACACACACACACACACACACAGCAGTGCATCACCTTGAGTGACCGAGTCCTTGGTACGTAGCAAAATTACACCATCTTGTCAAAAATAGTGATGAGTATCACGTGTGTATGTGTGTGTGTGTGTGTGTGTGTGTGTGTGTGTGTGTGCCCGCAGGTCCTCGGCCACGTGCACACTCCCTGACCTTATCCACGTGCATGTGACTGACCTTCGAGGCTCGAGAGGGATTCATATCACACACACACACGGCTGGATAAATTATGACCTCGTCACCTTTGACACATGACTTAACATGGGCAAGACACACACACACACACACACACACACACACACACACATCATTACTATTTCTGTAATCTAGCTACCAAGCTCACACATGGTGCTATAAAGAGTGAAATATGGCACTACGTGTGTGTGTGTGTGTGTGTGTGTGTGTGTGTGTGTGTGTGTGTGTGTGTGTGTGTGTGTGTGTGTGTGTGTGTGTGTGTGTCTCCTTCAGTTCCTTTATACACTGTACCTTATCATGGACACACACACACACTCTGACTGTCAGTAGTAATAGCAGGTAATGCTCTAAGCTGCTGCTGAATCAGGCGTTTTTTAATATATATATATATATATATATATATCTCTACATGCTGCAGGCAGAATCACATTGCTTCACAGCGGTCACACACACACACACACACACACACACACTTGTCAGTACTGTTTCTGTAACCCAGCTGCAGAGCCATGAAGACGCCAACAGACACACGGATGACGCATGAAGAAACTCAAGGAGAGGGAGAAAACACGCTTAAATCATACGTACGTACACACACACACACACACACACACACACACACACACACACACACACACACACACACGACAGAGGGCTGATTCTGTGATATTTGATAATGTTGACTAGTGTGGTGTGTGTGTGTGTGGTTGTGAAGTGTGAGTGTCCTTCTTTATTTAAACTTTATTTCACTGTTTCCTTTATTTCACTCCCTGCCTCACCGACTCTCTACAGAACATGTGACATTAACATTTAGTCTTACTATCATCTAAGAAGCGGTTCTCAACGTGGGGTCTGGGGACCACCAGGGGTCCAGAGTTAGAGAATGTAGCAGAATGTCTGTTCTGATCAGTTTCTCTGTTATCTCTCTACCTGCAACACAGACAGTCATGGAGTTCTGGACAAAATCAAATCTGACAATAAAAATATTCTCAGATTTTGGGTCTCAGGGACAAAATCTCATCAAATGGGGGTCTACTGAGGCTCTAATGTGGACTGGATTAGGGTTCTTGATATGAAAAAGGTTGAGAATCACTGCTCTAAAACAAACAGCTGTATGACTTATGGACATTTTCTGTCCTTTTTGAACCTAAAGCACGAGACTCCATTTACTGCAAACTGATTTAGCGGAAAGCGTCTCCTGGAGCCTGGAGAGCTGCTGGGGAGCTGTACCAAGAAAAAAAAATTAGAAATATCCGCCTCCTGGTTGCGTGCCTCCACCAATAAACTTTGTTTTATCATTGCAAGGACAGTCTTTATTTATTGAACATATATAATTAATGTGATTATTAGGTCAACTTAAAGGATTTTGGTGTCAAAAGTAAGTGACAGCACTTCCACCGTTTCTGTAGAATGACCCAAGATGGTTTTCTCAGCTACAGTGGTAAGCAAAACATTATGATGTCACAGTGATGTTGACCTTTGAACTTTTGGATATAAAATGTCATCACTTCATCATTTTATCCTATTAGACATTTGTGTGAAATTTTGTCATAATAAGCGTATGAATTCTTGAGTTATGGCCAAAAACGTCTTTTGTGAGGTCACAGTGACCTTTGACCTTTGAACCTTTGACCACCAAAATCGAATCAGTTCATCCTTGAGTCCAAGTGGACGTTTGTGCCAAATTTGAAGAAATTCCCTCCAGGTGGTTCCTGAGATATCAGGAACATCTGAATATCTGAGTTCATGAGAATGGGACGGACGGACAACCTGAACACATAATAAAAACATCATCCAATTTTCTATGAATTTTAAGTTTTAGGTGAACTATCCCTTTAACACCAGATGCTGCTACTGGTCCCTGCTGCCCAGTGTCCAGCAGCAGCAGACTGGTCTGACTGGGGAACTCCCAGTCTGAGCTGTGTTCATGAGCAGCAGGGTGGAGCTCCGTTCTCAAGTCTTGATTCATTCAGAAAATTCACAGCGTTGCCAAAATATCCTGACAACACATTACTGCTGAGGCTGAGCCAGACCACAGAGAGAATGACAGAGTGAGAGAGAGAGAATGACAGAGTGAGAGAGAGAGAATGACAGAGTGAGAGAGAGAGAATGACAGAGTGAGAGAGAGAGAGAGCACGTACACATGTGTGTTCTATACAGTGTGTTTCCACAGCCCAGCCCCTCTGTGGTTTCTCTTCCTCCAAACTGTCAATTTAGAAATCTCTCTCTCTCTCTCTCTCTCTCTCTCTCAATGAAGTACAGTATGTCCATCAGGACAGCACAACAACATTTTTCCATTGTTTTCCAAACTTTTTGTGCCAGTTTGTTCCTTCCCGCTGTTGTTATTAGTAGTTTTACTGTTGTTTTTGTGGTCTTTGCCTTCATAAAACTCAGTCTCCTCTCTGTCCCTCCCCCTGCTTTGGCAGATGCTGCTAAACACACCCTCATCCCAATGTGTGTGAGATGAGACATAAACACACACACACACACACACACACACACACTACATGATGCTGTGGATGTCTCTCAACGAATCACAAGCCACGACCTGGAATGCATTTGCAGCCGGCCCATTCACACAAAGAGTGACGACTATAAAGATAAATATAAAGTATAAAGACATGCTGCTTCACACCACAGAGATACCGGTCGTCCTTGTTGAACTCTATGGAGTCGCGGGTGTGAGAGGAAATCCAACCTGACTGCATCCCAACGCTCACGAGACTCAACTGTTATTTCTATCTGCCTGCTCACACTCTGTTCCCTGCTGTGTGTTTCCATCCTTCACTTAAACAACACAGGAGAAGATGAGAAGCAGCCAACATCAGAGGCAGCATGGTAAGAGTAGAGCAGGAGCTAAAAATATAACTCCACAACATAAATATATGCATTAATCAATAA
>NW_027283942.1:0-19985 GCF_046629955.1 Centroberyx affinis | reverse complement strand
GTAATAGTAGTACTAGGAGTAGTAGTAGTAGTAGCAGTCATAGTCATAAAATGGGAAATCATATAATGTCATAGAATAGCAGTGTATTAATACACAGAAGCAGTGAGTGGGTCAGTAACAGTCTGCAGGTTCACTCAGCAGAGATACAGCAGGTTTACTGAAGGAGGGAAAATGAGAACAGAATCTGGATGGAAGCAGCATGATGTTCTGAAGCTGCATGAGGAAAGTGCTGAAATAAACCTCCGCTGGTCTGATGAGAGGCAGGTAATTGGGCGGGGGGGGGGGGGGGGGGGACTATTGATTTGATTTGGAGAGAGAGAGAGGGAGGAGAGAGAGAGAGAAAATCTATTTTTGATTCTACAAAGTTTCTTTCTAAGGTCTTGCATTGACTGGCCCTGAGTGTGTGTTTGTGTGTGGGGGGGGCAGTTATGTGTGTATGTTTAAGTGTGTGTGTGGCTGAGTGTGTGGCTGTGTATGCATGCGTGTTTGTGTGTGTGTGTGCGCCCACATGTCTGTGTGTGTGTGTGTGTGTGTGTGTTTATGTAACCGTTACACATCATCCTACACTCTCTACACTAAAAACGCAGTCATACTTTTCCCTCTCTGCCTTCTGTAATCGGCCTTGAAAAAGACACATGAACTGACAGAGACGCACTGAGCATGCAAGTATGTGTGTGTGTGGGGGGGGGGGCAAGCACATGTGGCTTTATGGGTTTTTGTGTATGTGTATGGTTGTGTGTGTATGTGTGTGTGTGTGTGTGTGTGTGCATGCTTTGGGAACCAAGTGTGTGAATGTGTTTACTTGCATGTTTTGCGTTCATGCTTGCTTGCCTGTGGGTGTGTGTATGTACTCGTATGTGATTTTGTCTGCGGGCTTTGGAAAGTGTGTGTGTGTATGGATGTGTGTGTTGGATGTGTGTGTGTGTGTGTGTGTGTGTGTGTGTGTGTGTGTGTGTGTGTGTTGTAACCATGAAAATGCCTCATGTTGGATTTGAACAGACAGAGCGGCGTTGCAGCAGCTCCGTCTGTCCTCACGCTGATCAGATTTAGGAAGCGAGCGAGGAGGCAGTGGCGTGTGTGTGTGTGTGTGTGTGTGTGTGTTATCAGCTCATTAAATACACCCAGAATGCTTTGCAGCTCATCTTTACATAAACATGAAAATCCCCTGTTCTTCTCCCTAACTTTAATTTATCCAGGGAAACTGTCGCCTGCTGGCAGCTGACCAGCCCCAAGTTTTTCCTTTGAGGAGAGAGAAAATAGTTCAGTCATTTTTGTCTGATTGACTTGTCTGTTTATTTGTCAGATTCAGATCATAAACAGGGCAAATAATGCAATGAAATGCTTGTCTGCTGGGTCCTCTCAGTATAAAAATAATAGGAACATATAATTCACACAGAGATTAATAATAAAGAATTTAAATAAAGACTCAAATTAAAATAGAAAGACTGAATTTAAGAGGAAAATAAAAAAGCTTAAGAACATAATATTGTATTGCAAGTTAGACAAGCTGGATTCTGTTTATCGTGCTTCTTTGCACTTTGTCACACAGGAAGCTTCATATGTACGCTTTTATTTTTATTTTTTTATGAAGCTATCCTTGCTAAGCCTCCTTACTGTCTTCTCTTGCTCTCTTTCAACCAGCTGAACTTTTTCTGGATGGACGGATCAGCCAATCAGAGGCGTTCCTACGTTTCTTTTGTAAAAAACTAGCGGCGACCTTCTCCTTGGCCTCAGACAGCCAGCAGACCGCTCCACTAGCTGTCTCTTTTTAATGTTCCAGGGTTTTCACAGATACTGTTGACGGTTACTGAGGGAGACGTTCACCGTTCACTTTTGAAATCTGAAATCTTCTGGTATTTTCTTCAGCCTTCTTCAGCCTTGTCGGGGAGTAGAAAGGCCACAGCTGCAGTAAAACTCCCATCCAGCCTCCTGTAGCTGTTTAAAAATCCTTTACTGCATGACAACCTAGATGTTTACAAGAAGAACAAAACTGTCTCCTCCCCTCACAACCAGCCTGAAGTAGAGAAGTGTAGAAAGGAAGAACAGATGCAGCTTCTCTTACAGGCTGGATGGTTCTAAAAACATGTTCATCAGTACAGAAAAAACAATAAAGACGTTTTTTAGCCAGCCTTGAGGCCGCGAGCCACGAGTTTGACAAACATTGCTTCAGCTGAGATGACTTCATTACTTCCAGATGAGGTCATCAGCAGCGGGCCGCTGGACCGGCTCCAGTGAGCTCCGACTGTAATGAGAGAACAGCCTCTTGCTGCAGATAAGGACAGATAACACACATGAGCTGTGTGAACCTTAATTGCTTCCAATATTCTTTAGATACCACTGTAACTACAGTGGGAGAGTAATGTGGGTCAGCTGCAGAAAAACAGACAAGGTGTAAGGTGTAATAATACTGTTACATAATCAATGGCATTTTGTATAAAAATCAATTAAATTGCTCTAACCCAACAGTCTATATCCAGTTCATAAAGCTTCTCCACTGTCTGTTGTAAACAGCCAGAGTCTGGTGGCTCTTTCCTGGGAAAAATCCTCTGTCGCATGCTGCAAAAAAAAAAATGCGTTTTATGTTTCCGGTTTGTTTGTTTCAACAGAAGAAGAAGAACTGGGTAGTTAGCATGAGCAGCGATAGCCACCATGACTGAACACACAGAGAGAAGAGAAACTCAAACTGCATCAACAGAAAAATCAAAGCTCCGCCCACACTGTTTGATTGACAGGTGATCTGTGTGAAGAGCAGAGCAGAAACAATTTGGTTTCTGAGCTGCAGAGCGGGCTGGAGCAAGGCAGCTCAGGAAGCTCCGCCTCCAGGGGGCGGGGCTTACAGTGCCGCTGCAGACATCAAGTTCGGTTTTGCCCACCGAACATCATGTTTAGAGCAGAGCTACACGGCAGACCGAACTGTGACAAGCATTATCAAATTAACAATTTCCCCTGTTTATTGTTTAGCAAGATGTACCTCATCTATATTTCCTATATATTTTTTTATGTACTGTTTTACTTTCGGCTAAAGTGTGCATTGTAACTGAATCAGAATCAGTTTGTTGGCCGAGTCTGTTTCCACAAACAGGAATCTGACCTGGTTCTTTGCTCTCAGTTCAGTTCAATACAACAAACAAACAACGATGGATCACAAAGCTCCGGGAAACAGGAGAGAGGAGAGAGCAGCAGTCAGTTTCTCCTCCTCGTATCTGATATGAACTTCAGGACACAGCGAGACAGAGAGGAGAAAATGAAATGCCTCTCTGTGATTGGTTGCTGCTTCAGCTCCAACCTCAGCTCAGCTTCACCTCGTCGCTCTGGCTGCTGGCATCGTGCCGCTCGCCGCCGCCGCCTGCCTCTGGTCTCCGCCTGCCCCTGGTCTCCGGCTGCCTCTGGTCTCCGGCTGCCCCTGGTCTCCGCCTGCCTCTGGTCTCCGGCTGCCCCTGGTCTCCGCCTGCCCCTGGTCTCCGCCTGCCTCTGGTCTCCGGCTGCCCCTGGTCTCCGGCTCCCTCTGGTCTCCGGCTGCCTCTGGTCTCCGGCTGCCCCTGGTCTCCGGCTGCCTCTGGTCTCCGGCTGCCCCTGGTCTCCGGCTGCCTCTGGTCTCCGCCTGCCCCTGGTCTCCGGCTGCCTCTGGTCTCCGCCTGCCCCTGGTCTCCGGCTCTCAGTGAAAATGAACAACTGCCGGACTCTTCTGCAGCTCATGACACTCTCAGTGTGTAATAGATTTGAAAGCAAGCCTTCCCTCCATGGCTGAGCTCGGGTCTGACTCAACCAAACATCAGTGATAAGAGGAGTCACTGATGAACCTAATTATGCATCTGCTTCTCCGCTCCTCCTAATGTCACAAGGGACTGAAGGACAGACTCCATGATGAGAAAATCGGCCTTTTGGTGAAGCCGAGGACAGATAACACACATGTGAACCGTTCAGAACTTAATTGCTTCCAGTGTCCTTCACACACGACGCTAATTAGCTGCTGCTGCTGAGCGGGCTGAAGGATCTGGACCAGCTGCATGAAGACAAAACTGAAAGACACACATCTCAATTCATACACTGTTTTCATACTTGCCAGACACATTTAAATGAACCTCAAGTCAGGCTCTGACTTGAAAAACGTCAAATGTCTTGTGAATGATATGATAAATTAGTTTTTTAAGTAATTGAAGCTGATCACAATACTGTTTTTAAAGTTTTCATCATTCATTCTTTTTAATAATTATCAAGATAATATCGTATATCGCCGGGTTCTTCAACTGGCGGCTGATTTTTTACTGGCCCTTTGATTAATTCCCATGAACTCAGATAAAACTTTTCATCCATTATATTTCATCTGTATGGACTATTGGACTTTTCCGATAGGGACGATTTGCCCCTTCCAACAGTCGGAGGAGAAATCTGGGTCTTGGTCAGAACCAAAGTTATATCACAGAATAGAATATCTGGTGCTGTGAGCTGAGTCCAGATCAGATCTGAACCATCTCAAACCGTTCGAAGACGCATCAGAGCCGCCCCGATAATTTCGAACCTGTCTGATATTTGCGAGTTAAAATCTGGACGATGACATCACTTCATTATGCCTTTCAACATTGGACAATACAACTTGAACGTCCCGGCCGGGACGGCTGACGGTGTTGCCTAGCAACAGTAAACCTTTTAGCACTAGGCTAGCGATAGCGTACCAACGTTATAACAAACAGATCTGCCAGTTAAATTCTCACCCCGCTTTGCCTACCTCTGTCTCTCCAAACATTTCCTCATCCAAACTCGTCTGGTCTTTCTCTTTTCTTTGGCAAACTACTGAACACCGGAGCAGCTGTTCAGCCTCCATGTCTGGAAACATCTGCCTCTTGCCTCTCCATGGTCACATGAGTTGTTGCGTACAGCAGCTCCATCGGGCAAGATAATCTTAATAATATCTTGTGTGTGATGCACTGTCATGTTCTAAACTTGTAGTGTGAGCTTGTTTGAGATTAGAGAGAAGAAAATCGGTTAAGTTTCTCCTTATGTGTGTAATGCAACCTGATTTCAAAATCGGTTAGGATTTTAAAACTCCTGTAATCTGAGCCCAGCTTAAAGTCGACACAGATATTCAGCAGTTTGACAGTGAGTGGACTGAGATCTTGTTTGTGCCAGTTGGTACGAAGCCTGTGTGCTTACTGTGCAGTGAAACTGGTTTGTGATTAAGGAATACAACTTAAGGGTCGGTTCACACGGTAATAAAGATAGGCCTACTAGATTGCATAGTACAGTATTTTGCACTCCACTTTGGAATTATACTTTGTTTAAAAATAATGTGAACTAGATGAGAAGACCAAATTGCACTTGTGAATTGCACTTGTGAACATACATGAGCAGCTATACTTTAAAAAATCGAGAAAATCTATGGCCCCTCAACTGGTAACATTTGAATTATCTGGCCCCAGTTCCAAACTAGTTGAATAGCCCCTGGTATATCGAGATAATTTTGGTCAGGATAATCGTACCATGATATTTTCAAATGGGCACAGGACTAGTTTCCATCCAACCTGGTCGGACCTGACAGAAATTCATGTTGGATCAAAAATTTTGTGAGTTTTAGTTGCAATAAGTGGTGACCCAGCAGCTACATGGAACTGTGAACCTAAACATCCTTGAAAACACGTTTTACATGTCATCTGCTGTCCACCGCACATTACTGCCACCAAGCCAAACCCTGCTGTCAGAGACCCTGTTCTGTCCTGTCCTGTCCTGTCCTGTCCTGTCCTGTCCTGTCCCTGTCCTGTCCTGTCCTGTCACTGACCTGTCCTGTCCTGTCCTGTCACTGACCTGTCCTGTCCTGTCACTGTCCTGTCCTGTCCTGTCCTGTCACTGTCCTGTCCTGTCCTGTCACTGTCCTGTCCTGTCCTGTCCTGTCACTGTCCTGTCCTGTCCTGTCCTGTCCTGTCCTGTCCTGTCACTGACCTGTCCTGTCCTGTCCTGTCCTGTCCTGTCCTGTCCTGTCACTGACCTGTCCTGTCCTGTCACTGTCCTGTCCTGTCCTGTCCTGTCCTGTCCTGTCACTGACCTGTCCTGTCCTGTCCTGTCCTGTCCTGTCCTGTCCTGTCCTGTCACTGACCTGTCCTGTCCTGTCACTGTCCTGTCCTGTCCTGTCCTGTCACTGACCTGTCCTGTCCTGTCCTGTCCTGTCCTGTCCTGTCCTGTCACTGACCTGTCCTGTCACTGTCCTGTCCTGTCCTGTCACTGTCCTGTCCTGTCCTGTCCTGTCCTGTCACTGACCTGTCCTGTCCTGTCCTGTCCTGTCCTGTCCTGTCACTGACCTGTCCTGTCACTGTCCTGTCCTGTCCTGTCCTGTCCTGTCCTGTCACTGACCTGTCCTGTCCTGTCCTGTCACTGACCTGTCCTGTCCTGTCCTGTCCTGTCACTGTCCTGTCCTGTCCTGTCACTGTCCTGTCCTGTCACTGTCCTGTCCTGTCCTGTCCTGTCCTGTCCTGTCACTGTCCTGTCACTGACCTGTCCTGTCACTGTCCTGTCACTGTGTCCTGTCCTGTCCTGTCCTGTCACTGACCTGTCCTGTCCTGTCCTGTCACTGACCTGTCCTGTCACTGTCCCGTCCTGTCCTGTCCTGTCACTATCCTGTCCTGTCCTGTCCTGTTCTGTCCTGTCACTGTCCTGTCCTGTTCTGTCCTGTCCTGTCCTGTCACTGTCCTGTCCTGTCACTGTCCTGTCCTGTCCTGTCCTGTCACTGTCCTGTCATTGTCCTGTCCTGTCCTTTCACTGACCTGTCCTGTCCTGTCCTGTCACTGACCTGTCCTGTCACTGACCTGTCCTGTCACTGTCCTGTCCTGTCCTGTCCTGTCCTGTCCTGTCCTGTCCTGTCCTGTCACTATCCTGTCCTGTCCTGTTCTGTTCTGTCCTGTCACTGTCCTGTCCTGTTCTGTCCTGTCACTGTCCTGTCCTGTCCTGTCACTGACCTGTCACTGTCCTGTCCTGTCCTGTCACTGTCCTGTCCTGTCCTGTCCTGTCACCAGGAGAGGATCATGGGAGTCCAACAAGTCGGTCTAAAAGAAAAAAACACATTCTCCACCCAAAAGTCATTCTGTTTTTTACCTTACACATGAACAAAAAGATGTAAACTAAAAACATTTCACTTATTAGGGCCCGAGCACGACTTCGTGCGAAGCCCTATTGAAACTGAAGAATTATTATTATTTTTCTCCTCCGCACAAATAAATCGGACTTTTGAGGGCCTAAACGTGCTGGAAAAGTTGCGCAACTTTGCACACGCGTCAGAAGTGGCGAAAAATTATATATTTTAAGGGTCTCGCACATGGGTGTGGCAAAACGGCTCGATAGCGCCCCCTACAAAATTTCAAAAAAATACTCACGGCCGTACGTTTGTCCTACACGTACGAAACTTGGTAGGCACGTGTATCATGTCCAGACTTACAAAAAAGTCCGTAGGTACCATGCACCTAAACCCGACAGGAAGTCGGCCATTTTGAATTGATTGCGACATTTTGGGGCGTTTTTGGCCGTTTGCAGGGGTCGTACTTTAACGAACTCCTCCTAGGCGGTTGATCGGATCCGCGTCAAACTCGGTCAGCGTGTATAAAAGAGTTTGATGATGAAAAGTTATCAAAAGCTTGAGTTTTCGTCACACGGCGTGGGCGTGGCTAGGCGTCAAATTTCCACGTTTCGCCACGAAACAGGAAGTGGCTTGTAACTGGCCTGTACATTGTCAAATCTGGACCAAACTTCACACGTTTGATGAGAGTCCCGGCCTGAACACATCTACGTGCCGATATTCGGTTATAGTCATAGCGCCACCTACTGGCGACAGGAAGCTGTGTGAATTTGCAGGGGTCGTACTTTAACGAACTCCTCCTAGGCGGTTGATCGGATTCACGTCAAACTTGGTCAGCGTGTATAAAAGAGTTTGACGATGAAAAGTTATCAAAAGCTTGAGTTTTCGTCACACGGCGTGGGCGTGGCGTGGCGTCGAATTTCGATGTTTCGCCATGAAACAGGAAGCTGCGTTAACTTGAGTTTACGTCGTCCGATCAGCACCAGATTTCACATACTGGACAAGAGTCCAGGCCTGAGGACATCTACAGGCCGATTAGGAGCAATAGTCATTGCGCCACCTACTGGTGACACGAAACAGGAAGTGGGTTATAACGCGACTGTACGTGGTCACATCTGGCCCAAATTTGACACGTTTGACTAGAGTCCAGGCCTGAATACATCTACAGGTCGATATTCAGTTATAGTCATAGCGCCACCTACTGGCGACAGGAAGTTGTGAGAACTTGAGCATACATTGTCCGATCTGCACCGGATTTCACGTGCTGGACCAGAGTCCAGGTCTGAGGACATCTACAGGCCGATTAGGAGTCATAGTCATAGCGCCACCTACTGGCGACAGGAAGTTGTGTGAACTTGAGCGTACGTTGTCCGATCTGCACCGGATTTCACATGCTGGACGAGAGTCCAGGCCTGAGGACGTCTACATGCCCCGCGGCTGCAGCACACCCCCGACTTGCACACGGAGGCGAGGGCCCGCTCATCACTGCTTGTTTTAGTTTAGTTTTACAAGCAGACAAGATAGTTTTCGTTTTATTTTTATTTTTTTCACAAAGTCTCGTTTTTATCTTTATTAGAATTTACAACAATCATTTGTAACACCTAGTTTTCATCTTAGTTTACTATAATAACTTTACTGTGCTGGCCCTTTAATCAGTTTGGTTTCAGTACGTTTCCATCATGTTAACACTCTGCTCTTCTGAACGACCTCCATTCATCCCTCTGCTGCAGATTAGCAGTTTTATCCGACGTATCGGCAGGCAGAGAGCTAATTTATTCCGTTCCGCGGCTGCAGGAAGAGATGTGGAACCTGACTGAGACTCGACGCAAAGGAGGTTAATTACAAACAGTGATTTGTGAGTCCAGTGGAGGTATTTAATATTTCAAAGGGGAATTAAGTTCCGGTGGTTGGTGATTGGCGACGACTTTAAACGTGAAGATTTTTTCTCTGAAATAATCACAGAGTTGAGATGGATGGACTTTCATCTTGGCGTACTTTCATGTCACTGATGATAGAAGATTTAAAATAATAACTGTAATCAGTCTTCCAGTGGCTGTAGAGACACGAAGGCGCTGTGGGCGGCAGCATGGACTTGTGGGTATTTTTGCCTTTGGGGGGGATGAAATAATGAGATAAAATAATTGCTGAATTCATGTAATATGCCTTTTCAATTTAAAAAAAACCCCACTGCCATTGAAGGTTTCATTAGATTTAACCCTGTCATTTGGGCAGTGGTGGAAAGTAACTAAGTACATTTACTCAAGTACTGTACTTAAGTACAATTTTGAGGTACTTGTACTTTACTTGAGTATTTCCATTTTATGCTACTTTGTACTTATACTCCACTACATTTTAGAGGGAAATATTGTACTTTTTACTCCATTACATTTATTTCACAGCTATAGTTACTAGTTACTTTTCAGATCAATATTTTATATTTAAAACATTTGATCATCTTTATAATAATAACTATAAAATAGCATTGTTATAGATTAGACTACCCAAAAGTATAGCTAAATTGTTACGATTAGCTTCACGTTGACAACTTTAAAATGCTGTTTACATGTACATGTATGTCAATAAATCAGTATTAATATTCCAATAATTTATGAAAAATATAACTCTCTAAATGGGGACAGTTTGCATAATGAGTACGTTTACTTTGACACTCTAAGTACATTTTGCTGCCAATACTTATGTACTTTTACTTAAGTAAGATTTTGAATGCAGGACTTTTACTTGTAATGGAGTATCTTTACATTGTTGTATTGCTACTTTTACTGAAGTAAAACATCTCAGTACTTCTTCCACCACTGCATTTGGGTGAGTGATGAATTACATCACAGCAGAATATTCTGTAACATCTAGCTCAATATTGGTCTTTTATTAAAAAATAGGATCTGGTCCAGTCAGTGTCGTCCATCTCTGATCTGATGCAGTTTGATTGATTACATATTTACTATAGAATTAATCAATACTACACTGGTTGTCTATGGGAAGACCTGAACTGATTCTAATGAGACACTTTGTTTTCAGATTACACACAAGTATGCATCAATATTATATTATCATTTTTAGAAGCGTTTTAGTGTCCCAAGATGCTCTAAATTCTGTTTCAGAGGCTTTTCCACCCTGACAAGAATACAATTCTGGAGGAAACACTGAATATTTTGATTTTTTGGGGGATTTTTTTTTGTGTGAAAATGGTCAAATTTAAAGAGAGTGAATGTCGGCACAAGATATCAGGTATTGATGTTGTTCCTTCCAAAGCCCATATGGGTCTAACTAGTTTTAACCCTGACTCCGTCTTGAAATCTGTCTTGAAATTACGTTCCTCCACCATGATCTGGATTCTGTAACAAAAACATAAATTGGACATTTTCAGCTAAAGGTTGGTTAACGGTACAGTTTAGGAAACTAAAACAACTTGGTTAAGGTTTGGGAAAGGCTTTGGTCATGGTTAAAGAGTAACTAAACTGAACTGGCCATCTGCTATTGGCTGGTCTTTGGGCCAGGTGATAGAGTACAACAGGTGGTGACATAACCTGGCACAAAGACCAGCCAATAGCAGATGGCCAGTTCAGTACCCTACTTTTCACCATTAGGTGTCAGGCTTCACCACAAATTTGGGTTTTGGGTTTAGTTACTCTTAAAAAAAAAAAAAAAAAATTTGACTCACAGTAGAAATTTCCTTCCTACAAGCTGGGAATTGAACTCCGGTCTCCGGCATTGAAGTCAAACTCATTACAGTCGTGTCTCCTTCATGGAACCATTTCCTGCTGGGAAAACAGAGATTTAACACTTTACGTGCCTCCAACATGTAACTTGCTGTTAACAAGTTGAGTTCACTTCCCGTATTTGTGTGAGATCAGGTTGTTCACAGCATCCTGACACTGACCTGTAACTCTCTCCTCTGCCAGCAGGTGGCGATGGTGCCAGAAGCGCCTCACCCCTTCCCGACGGTGGACGTGCCGGACCACGCCCACTACACCATCGGCTCGGTCATCCTGGTCATCGGCATCACCGGCATGGTCGGCAACTTCCTGGTCATATACGCCTTCAGCAGGTAGGACGCTTCCTGCACCCACAGATGTTCGAGGTCTTTTTCTGCTGCTGACGCTGAGCTCCAGAGATGTGGGAAAGTTGAGGGAAAACTGTGGCTTCCTACTAGGAAAAAGGCTCAAAGATCAGCCAATAGCAGATGGCAATTTCAGTAGCATCATTTTTAGATTAGATCTCAGATTTGGGTTTGGGATTTACTAACTCTTTAATGTCAGAAGTCCAAGTAGGAACCCAATTTTTCTGTTTATGTTTATACAGCCCAAAATACACCTATGTTTGAATTTCTGCACTGCATGACCTTAAATCCAACAAAACACCTGTAAGGTAAACGGTTAAATCAATTTGAAATGTAAAGTTGCACTTACAGTTGCTAACATTCTATGCTAACTAGCTAGCTAACGTTGCCAAATATTGACATAACATTAGCTGTCGCTTGGGGAAGAGTTTGGACTTTTTGGACAAAGAAAATATTCTTTGCGTTCATGTTTCTCCCTTGGCTTTTCCAATTACGATCTAGCAGCTGGAAATTTCCGACTTTCCGAGTTTTGGTTTATAAAAAACGTCTTTTCTCCCTGGCTCTTATTTCTTTAACCAGCACTTTTCTACAATGTATGTTCACTCTCTAATATATCTATATATACAGTATATATAAAAATATAGGCCTAGACAATTTTCTAGATTTTTCTAGATATATATATATTTTTTTTACCTTCGGGTGTGCATATTATAAATGTGCAGCAGTCTGTATGGCACACACGCAAAAGATAATCAAAGTCTTTAGATTTTGGATTTTGGATCATGAGATACTGTGGAAACTGATGGCGCACTATGGCACGAGCACCTACCAAGGGATGCAATGTCGAGTTCTCCATGAAGGATGCCCATCAGAGGCCTTTGAGGTCCTGAGTGGGGTGCGGCAGGGATGTCTGCTCTCGCCCTTCCTCTTCCTCCTCTGCATAGACTGGACCATGAACCAAGTAACCAACAACAGCAGAACCGGCATATAGTGGAGCTTGACCGAACAGCTAGAGGATCTAGATTTTGCTGATGATTTAGCACTACTGGCACACACTCACCAACATATGCAGGACAAATCACACAAACTAGAAAGAACTGCTGCTACGCTTGGGCTCAAGATCAACACACTAAAAACAAAAGTCATGCGAGTCAACAACAAGAACAATGCACCAATAATCGTGGACCATAATCAACTAGAAGAGGTTTTACATACCTGGGGAGCATAATTACTGTGGACGGAGGAACGGATGAAGATGTCAGCCAGAATAGGAAAAGCAAGAACAGCATTCAACATCTTAAACAAAATCTGGAAAACCAAAAACCTATCACTTAAAACCAAACTGAAAATCTTTAATTCGAATGTCAAATCCATCCTGTTGTACGGATCGGAAACATGGAAAACTACCACCAACATTAAACTACAGACATTCATCAACCGCTGCCTCCGACGCCTCCTGGGAGTCTGCTGGCCGGACTCCATCACCAACGCCAGCCTGTGGGAACTCACCAAGCAAGAACCATTAGAACTACAAATCAGGAGAAGGACGTGGAGCTGGATAGGCCACACACTCAGCAGACACAATAAATCAATCACCAAACAGGCTCTAACATGGAACCCACAAGGCAGGAGAAATAGAGGAAGACCTAGAACCACCTGGAGAAGAAGCACAGAACAGGAGATGAAGGCTGAGGGGTTGTCATGGCAACAACTTGACCGAAGGGCACAAGACCGGAGAGGATGGAGGGTTTTCTTTGGTGGCCTATGTTCCTTAGGGCAGTGGTTCTCAAAGTGGGGTCCGGGGACCCCCAGGGGTCCGTGGCACTCTGCCAGGGGGTCCGTGAAAAGTTTTCAGATTCATTCATTTAAATTATCATGATATAAAAAAAAGTTTTTTTGAAATGCACTTAAAATTAGCACTTTTCTCCTGATTTCCCTTTGATATTTTCTTTAGGTACAGTGTTACTTGCAGCTAATTGATTGATTGATTTATGGGTATTCTGTGAGATTCTTGAGATGGTGCAAATATTTTTAATACATATCTAATATCTTTCTAATACATTTCTCTTGTGTTGTTCTTTCACATAACTAAGACTATAGAAGTGTAAACAATAGGCTACGTCAGATTATTCCAAGGGACATACATGTCAAATCAAGTCAATTTTTATTTATATCGCCCAAATTCACAAAAAATCAGAATGACGGGGTCCCCGGTATATTCTCTATCTTGTAAGGGGTCCTTGGCTGAAAAACAATTGAGAACCTCTGCCTTAGGGAATACTAAGGCCTAACTACTACCCTACTTTAGATTTTGGAGTTTTGGTCCCAGTTTTCTGTCCCGGTGCTGACAGCGGGTCGGCCCAGCGGTCAGAGACGTCCCGTACCTGACATGTCACAGGTTCAGGTCCCACAGCAGCTGACATGTCCATCAGCTGTTGGACTCTGCCTGTCCTGCTGAAGTGTTCATGAGCAAGGCACTGATCCCAAACCAGCGCTGGACGAGAGCCTCGGCTTAAACGCCTCAAGTGAAAACTGCAGTCCAGGTTGCAGCATTAATATTCTTCTCATAAGGCAAGGCGAAATTTATTGATATAGCACATTTCATTTCAATTTGTCTAGAAAAATTACATTAAAAAAGAAAGAAAGATAAAAATAGGTAAGTAAGGAGGAACAAGCCTCTGTACCTATCAGCTCTATACTTTGTATTTTGGGCTAAATAATATATTTATATAATTTTATCATCTTCTCCTCGCAGCAGCAGCTTCAGTGAAACTCAGCTGTGCTTTTAAAAAATGCAGAGCCAGTAAACACACAGTTCATGTGTGTTTTGTCAAAATGTGTCTCCCCTAAACATTGTGTTTCCGTGGCGATGTGTTGTTTTGTCCTCGGTGTGTTGTTGTTGTTCCGCTGCTCATGGGAATTATCGGGGGGGAAAAGCGCTTAATAAATGACAACTAGACAAATTTACAGCCTTATAACTTCCTTGTAGAATCAATGGAGGCTCGTGGTTTGAGATAATAAGACAGATCTCACAAGCAGCGTGATCTCTGGGTTTACTTTCCCAGAAATGTGTTTAAAATGTTGTTTAGTGTTTGAAAAACCGGCGATTAGAGAACAATCCTCACAAACTGAAGTGATTGTGTGTTTTGGCGAGTCGAGTTGAGACGCACCCCCCCCCACCCCCACCCCCACCCCCACGCCGCGGGAAACACATTTTTTAGAGGAAACAAATTTGGCACAACAGCGTGTTTGAGGAATAAATAATTGGCCGGAGTGAAGCTGGGCGTGAAGCGAGGAGCTGGAGACTCTGATCCACTTTGAAGTTTCTTTTTAAGTGTCGGACTTTGCGAGCCGCGGAGGTTCAGGTGCAGAGGCTGCTGGGTAATCAGCGCCAAGAGCCTCGAACCCTGCTGTGATGAGTAGAGAGAACAGGTGTCTCTCTCTGTCTGTCTCTCTCTCTCTGTTTCTCTCTCTCTCTCTCTCTCTGTCTCTCTCTCTGTCTCTCTCTCTGTTTCTCTCTCTCTCTGTCTCTCTCTCTCTGTTTCTCTCTCTCTCTGTCTCTCTCTCTCCCCCTCTCTTTCTGTCTCTGTCTCTCTCCCCTCTCTCCCCCCCTCTATCTGTCTCTCTCTCTCTCTCTGTTTCTCTCTCTCTCTCTCTCTCTGTCTCTCTCTCCCCCTCTCTCTATCTGTCTCTCTCTCTCTCTCTCTCTGTTTCTCTCTCTCTCTGTTTCTCTCTGTCTCTCTCTCTCCTCCTCTCTCTCCCCCTCTCTCTTTCTGTCTCTGTCTCTCTCTCTCTCTCTCTCCCCCCTCTCTCTCTCCTCCTCTCTCTCTTCCTCTCTCTCCCCCTCTCTCTTTCTGTCTCTGTCTCTCTCCCCTCTCCCCCCCCTCTCTCTCTCCCCCCCTCTCTCTCTTCCTCTCTCTCCCCCTCTCTCTTTCTGTCTCTCTCTCTACCTCTCTCTCTCTCTCTCCCTCCCCCTCCCTCCATCCTCTGGCTTTAATGAGTCACTGATGGCTAAATACAACAGCAGGCAGCTTTTTATCGACCCTGCTCTCTCTTTCATCTCTCATCACTGCAGAGGGAAAGTCTCTCTCTCTCTCTCTCTCTCTCTCTCTCTCTCTCTCTCTCTCTCTCTCTCTCTCTCTCTCAGAGGAAAACACAGAATCTGTAACACCGAACACTTTACTACAGCAGGGTCAGTGATGCTTCGTTTGCCACAAATTAATAAAACAATATTGCTGTAGTGTGAACGCTTCAGCAACAATATATAGTTTCAGTTTGTTCCAACCTTCCATCTGTACGTATTTCTTCCCTCTTACTGAGGCTGAACGCAGCTCCGTCCACTGCTTCACCAGACAGTCAGATTACCACGTTCAACACCAGTCTGTTTTACAGCAGTCCCACACACTTTACTGCCATGGTTTCAACTGTAAACAGTGATGTCATCGAGCAGTCCACAGCATGGAGCTGACGGTAACATCTGGAGATATACTGTTATTAAAATATTTCAAATTATCGTCAAACTCGTCCCGGCTCTGTTGCCCTCCACTGGATTTTCTTAATGATTTGCACACAAAGTTGTGTTGATTGGCCAGTTTTGCTGATGGCATGTCGGTTGGTGCCGCCATCTTTAGTTACCATTGCCCCTATAACCCTTTTATGACCTTATTACCTTCCCTGTACTTTGTTCTGCTTTTATACTGTAGTACTGTACAATGCTGATGCTAAAGTGCATCTTCTCTTATCTTATTATCTTATCTTAGTCTTATGGATTTCCCCATTATAAACTAATAGAGTGACCTGTCTGCTCTATATAACACTGTCTCTGGTTCAAATCCCCAGACTGGCTCGGAGAAAATCGGTGGGGAAAGTAAAGGAGAAACATTTTCCCTTAACTATAACCAGCAGAAGACTGTAGTTACTGGACTGCCTCTTCATCAGATACAGTATATATAATATATAATATATAAACCCACAGTGTCTAACACATCACTGTGTGGCATAAACACATGGCAGCTTCCTCTCTGACAGATTACATAAACAAAGACACAAATACAGAATGAATGCTGTACAGAACAATAACTGCTGGTTAGATCTGGCCTTCAACTGTCAACAGGCACCATGTGCTGTTTGTGTTTGGCTGTGTGTGTGTGTGTGTGTGTGTGTGTGTGTGTGTGTGAGAGAGAGAGAGTGAGAGGGAGGGATTGTATTGTATTGTATAAATGGAGATCCGTCAAAAAAATACACACATTATGGTGTTATTGTGAGAAAAATGCACATATTATGGTATTACTGTATGAGAAAAATACATTACCTCTCTGTTCCACTGTGTTTTCACAATGCTTCTTCTGTCTGTCTGTTCACCTGCACATTTAAACCGTACTGAGAGGATGAATGCCTTGGTATGAAAACATGCTCTATACAATAAGACATAATAGAGTTGGACAAATGTAGTTTTCTGAAGGCTGATACCAAGACTGATATCGAAGTCGCTCATAGACGATACCAACATGATCTCAAACACAAACTCTGAAACTCAGATTTACCTGATGGATTCTGTGACAGAAACAACTGAACTGGACACGAGGTTTTCATCTGCAGGTCGGCTAACGCTTCAGTTTAGGGACTGTTCATTATTTATGTTTTTTTTTTTATCTTGACCCTCCCCGGAGCTACAAATATTTCTCCTTGAGCCTCCATGACCCTCCCCAGTGAGCATTTTTACGTTGAAAAGACGTTTAAAACAGGTTCAAAAGTGAATTTTTCACCGACTATTTGAAGACGTTGATTGAACGTTCACATTTAGACCATATTTCACCGGGATGTTACACCGGTGTCAGTTGTAGTGGAAGCTGTACCATCTAAACACAACCATTTAAAGTTTTATGTCCCTCCCTTAAAGCCAAAATAAAAAACACAAGTCCCTCCCCAGTGCTTGCCACGCCTCCCCCGTTTCTCATAAATAACGAACAGTCCCTTAGGAAACTAAAACAACTTGGTTCAGGGTAGGGAAAGGCTTTGGTCGGTTAAATAAGAAAAACTTTCACTAAAAATTTAAATTTGACTCCTTCCTACAAGTTCCAAAATTCTTCAAATGTCATCAAAGGTATATGAGCCACTGTAGTAACATCTGTGTGTGTGTGTGTGTGTGTGTGTGTGTGTGTGTGTTGCAGGAGTCGGAGCCTGCGGACGCCGGCCAACATGTTCATCATTAACCTGGCCATCACCGACCTGCTGATGTGTGTCACCCAGTCGCCCATCTTCTTCACCACCAGCATGCACAAGAGGTGGATCTTTGGAGAGAAAGGTATCGAGAAAATACACACAGTCAGTTAAAAAAAAATACACACAGTCAGTTAAAAAAAATACACACAGTCAGTTAAAAAAAATATACACACAGTTCAAAAAAATACACAGTCAGTTCAAAAAAATACACACAGTCAGTTAAAAAAATACACACCTTAATGCTCTGTGTGACTCTGGTAGAGTCTTGGGTCGTGTCTCTTCCTCCATGATAAAACCCCAAAATCAGTGATTCTGTGATCTGTTGCTCCGGTAGAGCAGACTGGAGAATTGTGGGGGGGTTTTTTCTTGTAATTTTATTTCCCATCCTCGCTGTATCATAGAGGGAGAGTAGAATACAGAGAGAGAGTCGAATAGAGAGAGAGATCGAGAGAGATTCTTCCCAAAATCTTGAGAATAGAATAGAGAGAGAGTAGAATAGAGAGAGTAGAATAGAGAGAGAGAGTCGAATAGACAGAGAGAGAGAGAGTAGAATAGAGAGAGGGAGAGAGAGTAGAGAGTAGAGTTTCTTCCCAAAATCTTGAGAATAGAATAGAGAGAGTAGAATACAGAGAGAGAGTAGAATAGAGAGAGAGAGAGAGAGAGTAGAATAGAGAGAGAGATCGAGAGAGAGAGAGAGAGAGAGAGTAGAATAGAGAGAGGGAGAGAGAGTAGACAGAGTAGAGTTTCTTCCCAAAATCTTGAGAATAGAATAGAGAGAGAGTAGAATAGAGAGAGTAGAATAGACAGAGAGAGAGAGTAGAATAGAGAGAGGGAGAGAGAGTAGAGAGTAGAGTTTCTTCCCAAAATATTGAGAATAGAATAGAGAGAGTAGAATAGAGAGAGAGAGTAGAATAGAGAGAGAGAGTAGAATACAGAGAGTAGAATAGAGAGAGAGAGAGAGTAGAATAGAGAGAGAGAGAGTAGAATAGAGAGAGTAGAATAGAGAGAGAATAGAATACAGAGAGTAGAATAGAGAATAGAATAGAGAGAGAGAGAGAGAGAGTAGAATAGAGAGAGTAGAATACAGTGAGAGAGTAGAATAGAGAGAGAGAGAGAGAGAGTGGTTGTGTTCAGGTGAAATTTAGATGAAACAGTAGAAAAATCAGGTCATGTTTTGAATCAGCAGGGACTACTCGCTTTCTTAGAATTAGTGAATTAAAAAAAAATGCTTCATTGATTAGAAAAAGTATAAATACACAAAAAAGCTTCTCAGTTACAGTGAGGAAGTCATTTAAATTCCCATCCTCCCTGTATAATAGAGAGAGAGTAGAATACAGAGAGAGAGTTGAATAGGGAGAGAGAGAGAGAGAGAGAGAGAGAGAGTAGAATAGAGAGAGAGAGTCGAATAGAGAGAGAGAGAGAGAGAGAGAGTAGAACAGAGAGTAGAATAGAGAGAGTAGAATAGAGAGAGAGAGTAGAAACAGTGAGAGAGTAGAATAGAGAGTAGAATAGAGAGAGAGTAGAATAGAGAGAGAGAGAGAGAGAGAGAGTAGAACAGAGAGTAGAATAGAGAGAGTAGAATAGAGAGAGAGAGTAGAAACAGTGAGAGAGTAGAATAGAGAGTAGAATAGAGAGAGAGTAGAATAGAGAGAGAGTAGAATAGAGAGAGAGAGAGTAGAATACAGTGAGAGAGTAGAATAAAGAGAGAGAGAGTAGAATACAGTGAGAGAGTAGAATAGAGAGAGAGAGTAGAATAGAGAGTAGAATAGAGAGAGAGTAGAATACAGTGAGAGAGTAGAATAGAGAGAGAGAGAGAGTAGGAGGTGGTTGTGTTCAGGTGAAATTTAGATGAAACAGTAGAAAAATCAGGTCATGTTTTGAATCAGCAGGGACTACTCGCTTTCTTAGAATTAGTGAATTAAAAAAAAAATGTTTCATTGATTAGAAAAAAGTATAAATACACAAAAAAGCTTCTCAGTTACAGTGAGGAAGTCATTTAAATTCCCATCCTGTCAGAGAGGTGGATGGAGTGAAATAACCGAGCGTACTCAGTCAGAAGTGTTTCCCAGGCTCTCTGATGAAGAGTCTCTCTCTCTGCTGTCCTCTTATCGCTCGTCTTCGTCTCTCGGCTCCGGTGTCGCTGCCTCCTCTTCCTCGCTGTGAGAGTGTGAGAACAGAGGGATGTTTGTGTGTGAGCGGCCAGAGGAGAGACTCTCTGTTCTGCTGTGAAAACACACGAGGAAGAGGAAGAGGAAGAGGAAGAGGAGCAGGGAGAGAGTTTTAATTTTGATTCAATTAAAGAGCTTTATTGGCATGAAAGCTGAGAGCGATGCTGCCAAAACAAAGATTAACATTTTACATTAAATCCCTTTTCCCCACAGCTTATTTGTAATGAAAAGTGTGTGTGTGTGTGTGTGTGTGTGTGTGTGTGTGTGAGAGAGAGAGAGAGAGAGAGAGAGAGAGAGACAGAGAGTAGAATACAGAGAGAGTAGAATAGAAAGACAGAGAGAAGAATAGAGAGAGAGAGAGAAGAATAGAGTAGAATCGAGAGAGAGAGGGAGAGAGAGTAGAATAGAGAGAGGGAGAGAGAGTAGAGAGAGAGACAGAGTAGAATACAGAGAGAGTAGA
>NW_027283941.1:0-23381 GCF_046629955.1 Centroberyx affinis | reverse complement strand
CTCATGTATTTATCATGTATCCTTCCTCCTTCCTCCCTCTTCATGTATTCATCCTTGCTCATGTATCCTTCCTCCCTTCTCATCCTTGCTCATGTATCCTTCATCCTTCCTCCCTCCTCATCCTTGCTCATGTATCCTTCCTCCTTCCTCATCCTTCCTCATGTATCCTTCCTCCTTCCTCATGTATCCTTCCTCCTTCCTCATCCTTGCTCATGTATCCTTCCTCGTGTATTTATCTTGTATCCTTCCTCCTTTCCTCATATATTTATCATGTATCCTTTCTTCCTGTTCATGTATTCATCCTGCATCAATCCTGCATTAGTACTGTAATCAATCAATCAGTCAAACTTTATGTATACCAACTTTCAAGCAAGATTGCAATACAGAGTGCTTAACATAAAACAGATAAGACGATCAGTAAAGAGATACAACACAACAATGAATAATAGTAAAACAAACTAATAAAACAAAGTAAAATAAGAGTAAAATAGATAAAAAGGAAATAAAAAGTAATGCATAAAGCATGGTGAAACTGAAACAGAGACCAATGCAGCACAGAAAAAGGGGAAAACGAACAAAATGTATTACTTAAATCAATACTCCACTTAGTTTTAACATGGGGCTTATTCAGCTCCTGACCGCCATGGAAACCAGAATATAATCTACTGCAGTTTGTAGCGTTCAGATTTGTACTTATAGCCTGTTCAGTCACAGCTGTTTAAATATAAGTTTAACTGCAGTGTGAGTGTGTATTGTGTTGAAAGGACGAGTTTTAATCACTTTTCAGATTCTAGTGTTGGAGATTACCGGTTGACCCTGTATGTGTGTGTGTGTGTGTGTGTGTGTGTGTGTGTGTGTGTGTGTGTGTGTGTGTGTGTGTGTGTGTGTGTGTCTGACAACGCTCCTGGCAGAACGTGAAGCTCTACAGTGAAGCAAGTGATCAAATTTTCGATACGATCAATCGCCATGATGGCAAAAAACGAGGAATGTAAAGTCCATGTGAAAAATAACCAAATTTATCCTTTAAGGCTTAAAAAGAAACATCAAACTTCTTGAAAATGATAATCTTTGAAAAATAAAAAAAATAAATAAAAAAAAGTAAAGTGTGTGGCTGTTTGCAGGCTGGAGGTGTGAGCGGAGTGTGTCAGATTACAGCAGTCTGGCATTTCAGTCAGATACCGAAAGGTTGTTGGACTGAACCTGTTCCTCTGGGCAGAGAGCTGGACTTATCACAGAGGGGCTGATTAAAGCCTGGGGACACACACACACACACACACACACACACACACACACACACACCGAGAGACACACATAGGGCCAAGTACACACAAACACAGACGCAGATCAACCTGAATGACAGCGCACGCACACACACATACATACACAAATGCACAAAACTCCCTCTCTCTCGCTCTCTCTCTCTCTCTCTCTCTCTCTCTCTCTCTGTCTGTCTCTCTCTCTCTCTCACACACACACACACACACACTCACTCTGCAGGGCAGGATAACATGTGGCCCTGTCAGTGCCTTGCTCAGGGACACGACTGAACTTCAGGTTTCACTCCCTCCAGCCGGTTTTCACCTCTGCTGCTCCACACTGCAACTCTGTCACTCACACCTGTCTCTCTCTCTCTACCTGTCTCTCTCTCTCTACCTGTCTCTCTCTCTCTGTCTACCTCTCTCACTCTCTCTACATGTCTCTCTCTCTCTACCTGTCTCTCTTTCTACCTGTCTCTCTCTCTCTTTCTGCCTCTCTCACTCTCTCTACATGTCTCTCTCTCTCTACCTGTCTCTCTTTCTACCTGTCTCACTCTCTCTACCTGTCTCTCCCTCTCTCTACCTGTCTCTCTCTCTCTCTGTCTACCTGTCTCTCTCTCTATCTACCTGTCTGTCTCTCTCTCTACCCCTCTCTCTATCTATATATATATCTGTCTCTCTCTCTTTCTACCTGTCTGTCTCTCTCTCGCTCTCTTTCTACCTGTCTCTCTCTCTCTCTCTCTCTCTTCACATCCCTCTTTCTCTTTACATCCCTCTCTACTTCTCTCTCTTTGTTTCGACCTCTCTACCTCTCTTTTCTCTGTTTCCATCTGTCTTTCTGTCTGCCATCACCACTGCTTAACACTACTACTGCTACTACTTTATTTTTAGGGGGATTGGGAGAGGAGAGGAGAGGAGAGGAGAGCAGGGACCCATCGCTCATCTCTCCTCTAACCTTCTCTCTTCTCCTCTCCGGCTCTCTGAGGTGACGGGAAACAAAGGTTCGGGTCGGAAGAGGAGATGAAAGGAGAGAAGAGAAGAGAAGAGAAGGTGAGAGGAGGGGAGAAGAGAAACGGATGTACACACCTCTTCAAGTTATTGGGATTGAAGGAGGAGACAATGATGCTGCGCTCTGAGGCTGCAGAGACGGGAAGGGGAGAGCGTACAGTGCTGCACTTTGTATTCAAGAGCATGAGGAAGAACCAGATCCACACACACACACACACACACACACACACACACACACACACACACACACACACTTGTGGGCAGCAGGCAGCAGCTGGCGTCTTCTGGGAGTGTAGGAACTGTGTGATCAAAGCTCCATGTTGCCAATCAGGCTTCTCTTTGATGTGAGCTCCTCCAGGTTAAGATGGGATCCGTGGAGGGTCCTCACTCCGATCCTCCAGAGAGAGAGAGGCGAGGAGAGACCTTATTAATGAACACACACACACACACACACACACACACACACCAACATCGGTTAAAAAAGAAAAGAGTAGAAACTCTGACAGATTAAATGTTGTGGACACGAATATTTTTTTTTCAGATTCCAGTAAAAAGGAAACTTTTTTTATCCAAAGCTAAGGAGGCTGTTTATTTATTTATTTGTTTATTTGATAGGGACAGAGCACGTTAATGAACATCAGTATAAAAATACAAGATGTAAACATGCCGGAGTTTGCAAAAATGCTTTTTTACATCTGTAGTCCTTAGGCAGGTAGCAAAAACAGGAACATTATAAGTGACAAAATACAAATATACAAATACACAAGTAGAGGTCTGCAACCCGACGGGACCCGAGGCTGTGTGTCGGGTATTGGCCGGGTCGGGCTTGGTTTTTAAATAAATAATTCGGGCTCGGGTCGGGTCGGGCTCGGTTGTTTTTTTTTTCACGCGTGGAAAAAAGCCCAATGTTTTATGCTCCTCGCTCTGCTGCACTCTCGCTCTCTCTCTCTCTCTCTCTCTCTCTCTCTCTCTCTCTCCTCTCCTCTCCGCTCTGTCACTGGTGCTGAAAGACGCACAGCGGCTACAGTACCAACATGGGCTTTTTTCATTTTTGTTTTACTAGCCTACTTCATTTTCTGTTTTACAAATGATAAAGGGAAAATCAACATTTATAAATGTTGTAGTAGCCTATCTGCTGTTTCTGACCAGCAAAATGGAAAATGCCTTCGATTTCTGTTTTTCATTTGTGGATTTTGATGTGGAAAATAGAATGACCAAAATTTCGGGTTTCGGGTCGGGTTTGGGCTTCAAATGTTGAATTACAGTCTGGGTTAGTTTCGGGTCGGGCCTGAACGTCGCGGGCTCGGGCTTCATGTCCAGGCCCTGCAGACCTCCAGGCTGACACCGGTACTGATACCTGGATAAAATTTGCTCTTGTTTGTTCCTTGAAAATTAATATCTTTCCCTCAATGTGTTTCAGAGGTGTAAGCTATAATAAGACTGAACGCAATAAAGCTTATAATGTAATAAAACTAAATGTAACAAAGATGATAACGCAATAACTGCGATGATGTGACATATGACAGTCATGAAGTCGATAACGTAGCAAAAAGGCTGATAATATAACAAAGCCAATAATGTATTAATACTAAATGTAATAAAGCTGATAATGTAACAAAAAGCAGATAATGCTTTTTGTTACATTATCCCTAGGGTTATTACTTTATTACATTATTGTCTTGATTACATCTGGTTTTATTACATTATCGGTAGTTTTTACATTGTGGTGTGACTATGGGTAAGACATATGGACAGTAGACATGTCACTCCAGATATACTGTGGATGTGTAATACATATTGATACGTATTGATCAATGATACATTCCTGCTGCCCATATTGCTTTCTTTCCAGTGTTTGTTATTAAAAGTCTCTTCTAAGCTGCAGCTCTGTTTGTCTTCCTGCTCTGTGTGATATCATTAAGTCTATATTTTCCAAAGACAGAAATAAAGGCTTCACTCACCATAAACAAAGCTTTGAAGATCACACACACACACACTGTGGGTAATGAAACTGGCTCTGTGAAGTGCCCTTGTGTGTGTGTGTGTGTGTTTGGATTTACTGTAAGCCTAGAATCTCATCTTCTCTTTCTCCCGCCCCCCCCCCCCCCCCCGCCCCTCCACACACACACACACACACACACACACACACGAGTGCACACACACACACACACACGCACACACACTCAGTATATCCAATTCCTCTTGAACTGTGCCACCAGATAGATGTAAAGGTTGAGAAATTCTGATCTAAAAGCTGCATTAGGCGACTTTTTTAACACTTCGAAGGTTGGCGGCACCAAATACCAGTGAGAGGTGACTGTTTGGATTTTGAGGACTTCATTACCCAGAAACCCTCTCAGGTGACGTCAGTAAAATTTGGACAAACAGGGAGAATCAGTTAGTGGGGATGAGACACTCTGCCCTGCTGCAGCATCACTTCCTGATCTAGCCTGATGAGACCTGGATTCATGGATTTTTACATAATATTCTTGCCTAGTGCAGCTTTAAAAAGATAGATTAATCCACTCTGATCAAGGAAATGTGTTATCCATGTGTGTAGTTTACATTGTTACTCTTTTACATGTTAGATATTTAGCTGTCGACTCCATCTGGAGCAATTTACGATGAGTGCAACAGTAGAATAAGCTTTTTATCTTCTAGATTGTCACTGGTGAAAGCAACCAGCAGTTCAGTCAGGTAGAAAACAGAAGAGAGAGAGGAGGAGAGAGAGTTAGATGGACAGGATCTGCTTCACCTTCCACATACTAATTCATTTGTACAAACTAACATTAATGCATGATGTAGGATAGATACACAAATGAGACTGTTCATAACCCCTGCTTGACTACAAGGATGTTAAGCTATAATGAACATAATTCAACCCACACATACTAATTCATCCATATGCACTAACACGAATGCATGCTGTAGGATAGATGCTGTAAGAATACACATTCACTCGCTGCCTGACTGGGATGTAAATGCATCAGGGTCTATGGAGGAAAGAGATCAGAGAGAGAGAGAGCTCCAAGTAAATTACCTTGTTTTACATATTTTGTATGTCCTTTTAACATGTATGCGTCAGAGATTTACATGCATTTACAAGTAATGTTTGCTGAGCACCAGGCTCTTTCAGCTACAGACACTGGGAGCTGCCCAGTACAACCACAGGCATCTGCTGTTGGCCGCTGAGCAGCTCCACTGGGCTGGTTGGGGCTTCAGTGTGTACCTTGCTCAAGGGCTCCTCATCGTTAAGGAAAGGGAGAGCATTGCTCATTAAAACCAACTCAAAACTGAATTTCCCCACGAGGATCATTACAGTTTCATCTCATTTATTGTAAAACCTTCCTCTGCCAGACGTTTTCAGCCTGAATTTGAACCGGCAACCCTCCAGTCACAAGCTTACATCTCCAACCGTTAGTCTGTAACCATAGCTACTGCCCATGTACACACTGTAAATACACCGCAAGGCACACTCTTATCCTGCCTGTCTCAGGAAATACTGTCAAACGAGCACAATGTCTTAAAATGCAAATAACAAGCTCTGTGCAGGAGCAGCAAGAGAAATGTGTTTCCCCAGCAGGAAAGGATTAGGTGGAGGAGACACGACTAGAAACGGGAAATAGTTGGATATTGAAATAGCGTGGTGCATAGAGAATTTTCTGCCGCCCGCAGATCTGATTTTCTGGGCTGCCGATAAGAAATTTTGAAGAATTGAGCAAAACTCCTGTCATTAAAATAATTTTCGAATCAGTTTTATGGTTGCTTGAATTCTTGTCCAATGCGGTATTGCAACCAGCAGAGGGCGCTGCAGCTAATCGCAGCACCTCGCAAAGCAAAGCAGCTCCGCTCTGCCGTGACTTAAAAGCGCTGACTGGCGGTGTGCACAAATATAGCTCTAAGAAGTTAAGTTAAAAGTATTTGATAAGGGCAAGATTGATTAAAACTGCTTTACTGAGCCCAGGAATAATAACTGTAAGTAATATTCTGATTAAATTTACTTTACAAATTTTAACCTCAGTGAGAGATTTTAGCCTAGAACCATAGACACGTCTGTATTTTTAATGGTCTGAAATCACGTGAAAATACATAGATTTGTGTCAAATAACACAAATGGGGCTGGGGATGAATTCAGGTTAAGGGCCTCCCATTGACAACCAGTGTGGCATTGATCAACATTAAATATGTAAACTAACAGTATAGAGTGGCCGATAACCAATTTTTAATAAAAACCAATATCTATAACTCTACTCTAGATGACTTACTGCTACACAGACAGGAAAAATGAAAAATGTGTTCTTCCCAGGATTTAGACTGTGCCACACAGAGTCCACATATTAACTCCGACATATGTACTAACAGTATGCATGCTGTAGGACATTTACTACTGCATATTGCATGACAATGTACTGAGAGCGCCTCGCCTGGCAACATGGATGGAAAGTGAGCATAGTCCACAGAGAGACAAGGATCAAGACGAATGAGAAAGACGGGCAGAGAGTTTAGTTTTAGCTTAGTTTATTTGCACATCAAACTGATAAAACACAGAAAAAGAGAGAAGAAAACTAAAAGGAAATATATACTGTGCGGGTGAGACTAAGAAGCCCCAAGGGGTTTCTAAAAACATCTCACCCCAAAAGAGAACAGGAAAAAAGATGACAAAGACAAAAGAGAATTGGGAAACAGAAACTGAATGACATCAAAACTCAACACAGAGGAGAATGGTACACAAACAACAAATAATAAATGACAAGTCAGGGAAATAAAATAGCTCTGATGCAGATGGTGAGAGTGGATACGGATTGAGGAAAACAACCCAGCCACTTCCTGATCACAGACCGCTGTTTCTGCCTACAGTGTTTATCTACAATTCAGACGATTTGATACTTTATTTTACCTCTGCGCTGAAACCAAGACCATGGTAGAAAATAAACTCCAGACACATGCTGGTAAATTTTGGCTGTGCCCGGCAAGATAGTCTACTCTAGCAGCCAATTTGGCAGGTAATCAGCCATCATTTGGAGTCTTGTTCTAGTCTAATCTAAATATTTTATCGGCCAATCTAGTTGGCTGGTAAAATCTTGTGTTTACTTTCCCTCTTCCTTCATCTGTGGCAAATTCAATTTTCATTGGCTATTGAAGTCTAGCCCCAATAAATTCAAACATGTTTGATTGGATCACAGGATAGAGATTTGTGTCTTTCACTCCGACACACATACCAATTACATCTGCAAATATACAGTGCAACTACCCTGAGCTACCCTTGACTACCCTGAGCTACCTGAACTACCCTGGACTATCCGGAACTACTCTGAATTACCCAGAACTACCTTGAACTAGCCTGGACTACCCTGATCTAGCTGAACTACCCTGAATGACCCCGGACTAACCTGAGCTACCCTGAATTACCCTGAACTACCCTGAACTACCCTGAACTATCCTGAATTACCCTAAACTACCCTGGACTACCCTGAATTACTCTGACCTACCCTGGACTACCTGAACTACCCTGGACTACCCTGAACTACCTGAGCTACCCTGAGCTACCCTGAATTAACCTGGACTACCCTGAATTACCCTGGACTACACTGGACTACCCTCAGATACCCTTGACTACCCTGAACTATCCTCAACTACCCTGGACTACCCCGAGTTACCCTGAACTACCTGAGCTACCCCGAGCTACCCTGAATGACCCTGGACTACCCCGAATTACCCTGGACTACACTGAACTACCCTGGTCTACCCTGAACTATCCTCAATTACCCTGGACTACACTGAACTACCCTGAACTACCTGAGCTACCCTGAGCTACCCTGAATTACCCTGGATTACCCTGAATTACCCTGGACTACCCTGGACTACCCTCAGCTACCCTGGACTACCCTGAACTATCCTCAACTACCCCGGACTACCCTGAACTACCTGAGCTACCCCGAGCTACCCTGAATGACCCTGGACTACACTGAACTACCCTGGACTACCTTCCGCTACCCTGGTCTACCCTGAATTACCCTGGACTACCCTGAATTACCATGAACTACCCTGGACTACCCTGAACTACTCTGGACTATCCTGAACTACCCTGAATGACCCTGAATTACCCATAACTACCCTGCACCACCCTGAACTACCCTGAATTACCCTGAACGACCCTGGACTACCCCAAATTACCCTGGACTACACTGAACTACCCTGGACTACCTTCTGCTACCCTGTTCTACCCTGAATTACCCTGGACTACCCTGAATTACCATGAACTACCCTTGACTACCCTGAACTACTCTGGACTATCCTGAACTACCCTGAACGACCCTGAATTACCCATAACTACCCTGCACCACCCTGAACTACCTGAACTACCCTGAATTACCCTGAACGACCCTGGACTACCCTGAATTACTCTGAACTACATTGGACTACCCTGGACTACCTGAAATACCCTGGACTACTGCAGACTCTGCCGATCTCAAATCATTGCCAAATCGGGCTTGAAAAACGTGTGATGTGTCTCCCTCATTACCAGTCGATCTTCATTCTGACCCTCAACGATCGTCACAATCTGTGGGTAGACACTGAAACAGTGAGACTGTGAATACAATCGGCTAAAACAAGGTTTCTCCTCAGGGTGCCGAGCCTCACTCTGCGTGAGAGTGAGGAAATCAGGGATCTGGGAGGACTTTGGTGTCAAGCCGCTGGTCCTCCACATTGAGGAGGATCAGGTACCTCAGGATGTAAGAATGCCCCTCAAAGTGCCTCCCTTTGGCTGACTGGGAGGAGACCTCGGGGTAAACCCAGGACACGCTGGCTGGACTACATCTCCCAGCATTCCTTGAGAGGAGGAACTGGAGGAAGCTTGCTGGGGAAAAGGATTTCTGGGCTGCTCTGCTGCCACTGTGACCCTGAGCTGGGTTAGCAGCTAGAAAATGGATGGATGGATGCCAGCACAGAAGACACAGTATACATCATACACAATAAAATACACATTTCCCAACATAGGCAAAAGTGAAAGTGAGAAAAAATTGGCTTAAAAGTTTTCATTACTGCCCAAACACACTCTTGTAAGAAGATCTTTGAGGTGACTTATTGACTGAGAAAGTCGTTCTTTATCCTCATATCCTTCTCTGATCTAATGCTGACACAGAAAAATGACAAAATCTCATTTTCAACCTAGATTGAAGTTAGTGCTGTTCCCTTTGTAGGGAAGAACAGTGGAGATAGAACACATTAACAAATCACCAGACTGGAAAGAGAGATGGATGAATGGATGGAGGAATGAAATTCTGCGAAGCTGCGATATGCCATGCTATACTAAAACTAGAGTAGAGTGGATATGAAGACATAAACACACACACACACACACACATTTTTCACTGTATAAGAAAAAATACTGAATACAAATACCTCCTGCAATGACACACACACACACAAACACACAAACACACTGCTTGGTTATATAGAGTAAACCCACTGAATATAAAAACATGCTGGAATGGCTGATAGGAAGTGAACACACACACACACACACATATACACACACTTGGTTATCCAGAACAAACCCCCTGAATATAAATGCATCCTGGGATCGCTATAGGAAGAAAGAAAGTGAAGCAAGACCAGCAAGAAAATGGATTTAGATGGACAAGATTAAAAAAACAAATGTGTACACATATTAATGCAGACTGTAATTACATATGAATACATACTGATACAGCAGATACTGTACAGCAGGGTGACCAGGCGTCCCCAGATTTGGTGCTTTGTCCCCGGATTTCCCCCAGCATCAGTATGACCAGAGGAGTCTACTGAATTTTTTTTATATCAGGACAGTGAGAATTTTTAAATGAGCATAGCCCTGATTAGTAATACAGGACAACGTTGGTAATGTAATTCAGTACACTGCATGTCAGTGATTTTAATAAATGATCCAGTGTATGTATGTATTACTTTATTACTCCCATAAATTACTGAAAGACGTATCATTCCTGTCACATTTCAGAATACGTTGACCGCGCAAAGTATTTGTAATTTATGAATCACATACAGTACATTGATTCAGATGGTACTGGAACTGACAGAAGACCTGGAAGTTCGCTGAAAAACAGTATAGAGTATTTGGTTGTAACTATTACTTCTGTGCGGCATTATGCTCTGTAAGAATTACAAATGAAGTTGATTGGGAACGGGATTCAAAATCACTGAATCACTCCAGTAAAAACTACCAGACCTTCTCTAGTAATTCTCATGCTGTCCGGACAGGGCCAGCGATTTGCTCCAATTACCCAGGTTAAAATTCCAGCTGGACCACAAATGTCTCCGGATTTGCTCCAAGAAATATGGTCAACTTACTGTTCCAGAGAGTCCAGAGACATGGAGGGTTCACTGGTGTTGGGAAAAAAAAAAAAAGGTATCTGCAAAAAGTCAGTTTTTCAAGCAGATATGGAGAAGAAAATGGAAATGAAAATGCTCAGTCATCTAACTCGCCAAACACATAAATGCCCATGTAAACTTTAAATTTAACAAGACAAAGAAAAACAAAAGGTACTGGGTTTTTCCAAGATAGCAGCGATCTAGGCAAGATTCAGCACAACCTGCACATACTAAGATGAAGAGCTAGATGAAGCTTCTTCGTCCCATTTCAGGAACTTCGTGTGGCACAGACTGCGCAAAAACATGGACTAATACTATGAAATACAAAAATATATAGTATCATTTCTACAGGTACTCAAACCTTACTTTCTCATTTGTGTGGTCACACACACCCACACACATAAACACCTTGGCTTGCATCAATCACACACACACACACACACACTCACACACACCTCCTCATACACACATCTGAGTGCAAGAATGTTACAGTTCAATGTAGAAGTCCCAACCACAAGTCCATTACAGTCCGCTCCTATCTCCAATATTTTCTATATTATATCTGACGGCTGACCCGGTCTCCCACGTCTAGAGGACACTTAATAGCATTAGCACACTACCGATCCATTGATAATTCATTGTAAATGTCAAAACCGCCCAGCGTAATACTAATGCGTGGCGTAACTGCATTACAGCAGTGTGTAGGGGAGTCCTGTGCCGGGGAGACGGATGGAAAGCGATCTCTCCACTCCTTCCCCTCCCTGTCCCTCTCCCAGCCCGGCCCGGCCCGGCCCGGGCAGGACGGACGGACGGACCAACAGACAGACGGGGGGAAAACGAAGCAGCAGAGTCCAGAGAGAGAAAGTGTTGAGATGAATGAGATGTCGACACCAGGGAGAGGAGGAGGGGAAATGGACTGACTGCACCCACTGGAATAGCTGATAGAGAGTGAAGCGAGGCCGGAGAGAGAGACGCTGAGGAAAAGGACAAGATAAGTAATGCATCGACTCTACAGGGAGAGGTGAGGCGGAGGTGAAGAGGCTGTTTCCAAATGAAGATACTCACCGGTTGAAAAAAAAAAAAAAAAAAAGGGCCACCTACTCTTACAAAATGCTTGACAGTAGGCTATATTTTTTAAATGATCCTGTTTAAAGTCCCCATGAAATTATTTCCCATTACTTTTACTTACCGGAAAACAGAATATCTTTAATGGAGGCGGAAATATACATTTCTATCAGATGGGATATTTCAATTCTTTTTTTAAATTTAATTTTCACATAAACATATGGACAAAAATACAATTATAATCATAGAGCTATAGTTCTCACATCTTACATATTTAGCAGGAAAAAAATACACATACAAAATAAATGGATAAATATGAGAAAATCAATATATAAAAGCTAGAGTAAAATCAAGCAGCAATATAAAACACTTGGTCTTTCTAGTGTTAAAGGATAGCAGGTCAGTACATTATTTTCTGAACAATTCCTCAAAGTCGGAAGCAGCAGTGCAACAGTTATCATCTCTATAGATACTTTCTGGAATAGTTTAGGGAGGAAGGAAGGAAGAGAGAGGAAATGATTAAGGACAAGTTTTACAACACATCAGTGTCTCATATTCCCGTCCTCATAAAGACTGACTGCTATTAAAATCTAATATAATGCACCTCCAGTCCAGAGAGAGACAGAGACAGAGAGAGAGAGAGAGAGAGAGAGAGAGAGAGAGAAAGAGAGAGAGAGAGAGGGAGAGAGAGAGAGAGAGAGTGAGAGAGAGAGAGAGGGAGAGAGAGAGAGAGAGAGAGAGAATTAGCTGGATGAGATATGAGATGGATAGACTCTAGAGCAGCTTTCCAACCTTTTTAATATCAGACAGCCCAGTTAGTCCAGGGACTCACTTCTGAAACTATGTATACTGTCAGATATTATCTGTCCTCTACTCTCTAATTAGCTCTTACTTTATTCCTTTCCTTAGCACTTCTCTATTACAGGATCCTTCCAGAGTCGGAGGAATATCATCAGGGTTCGGTGGTGAAATGTCACCTCGCTTTCCTCACATGAGTTTAATCGCTTGACTTGAAAAATAAGCAGCGGAATTAGAGCGACAGCATGCAGCAGGTTTGATTAAAGCTCCCATCTGGTGTAAAGCAGGACTCCTCTTGCCTCTGTGATGATAAAGGAGTTCAATGGTCTATCTAAACATGGTGAAAGTATCAAAACGCACGGTCGCCAACTAAATCCACACAATCCATATTAGTGCAGCGAGCCTCTAAACGAGCCGTTTGGACTTCCGTAACTTTGTGGCGTCACAAAGGTTCGCTCATTATCATTTTTGTAAGAAATAATAGACTAACAAAGTGTTTTTTTCAAAGCGGTTGAGCAGTTGGGCGTCTCACGTTTCACTCTTGAAACGGTTAGCCAATCGGAACAGAGGGGTCGTTAATATTAATGAGCCTTAAAGACACGGCGACAGAAACAGCCTGTTCTTGGTAAGGCTCAGAGAGATGCTGGGAAATGAACATGTAAAAATGGATTGAGAGTGTTTTTGGTTCATGACACCACACACACAGCTTTGAATGGACCTCAAGACACAAAATAAAACTCTGGGAAGTGGAGGATATGGGAGCTTTAACCAAATTTGTTTTACGTACCTAAACTGATCCATTAACAAATCTTTTGTATGTGATGAATACATGAAAATGTCGAGTCCAATTCAAATATTTTGTCACATAATCCTTTATGGTGAAGGAACGTAATCTGAAACATGATTCCTGTCCACAACATGGAATCTGCTTTTCAGAGTTTGTGCTTTTTGTGAGATTGTGTTAAGAGAATGACAAGCTAAGAGACTGTTGAGTGTCCAGACTTTATCAAGCTTATTTCAGTTTTTTTTCTTTCAAGAAGTTAACACAATTAGAGAATGTAGAAGAATGACTGTTTTGATCATAGTTTCTCTGTTATCTCTCTACATGCGATACAGATAGTCATGGACTTAATAAAAATAATAAAAATATTCTCAGATTGGGGTCTGAGACACAAAATCTCATCAAATGGGGGTCTGTGGCTCTAATGTGGACTAAATTAGGGTCCTTGATATGAAAAAGGTTGAGAATTACTGATGTAGATTACCTGGAACTTTACTTCAGCATTAGTTTTTATTCCACCATGTTGGTATTTTAATCTTTTTGCAGCAGACCTCACCTCACCAAAACATACTGTACCTTTCTACCGCATGTCACAAAGTACAGAAGACAGCGGCCGGTTGAGCTACATCAAATTCTCTCCCAAAAATATGAAAAACAGAACCAAGACTCTAATCTGTATTTTTTTTTTTTTAATGAAATTGATTAACTTTTTCATTAAAAAAGTCCAGGTCCATGGGGAGGAAGGTGGGTAGGATGAACCAGGTACAGCTTGTACGGAATATTAATGGAAGAAATGCACAGGGAACATGTACAAACCGCACACACACACACACACACACACACACACACACACACACACAGGAACACAGAGTTTATACAGACTAATGGTTTACAAAGGGAACGCATACTGACCTAATGACCATACTGAGCTAATACATATGAATGAATTGTATGTACATACCAATGGATTTACTGTCCTGGGAATATGGGAACACATGCACACACACACACACACACACAAACACACACACTTGCACTTGTATTACACTCAACACATGTTACTGTATGTATGTACTGCACTGGGAAGCAAGACTGGCCACATACACACAAATGCACACACATACTAATGGACTTTCACACACACACACACACACACACACACACACACACACACACACACACACACATACTCTAACCAAGTTACAATACCAGTAAGATGCATTGGTCTCTCTCTCTCTCTCTCTCTCTCACACACACACACACACAGACACAGACACACACACACACACACTCACACACACACTCTTCTTATTTGCACCTTGTATTTATTCAGTGGAGGTTTTGCTGAGCTGCCCAGTATAACCACAGCGTTCTGCTGTCGGGTCGATTTGTGGGACTTTTTTCCAGTAGTAAATTGTGATATTTCAAGTCGTGTTAAACAAAACCAGCTGGCAGAAGAAAAGTTACTGTTACTGACAGTCAAATGACCTGTAGTCTGGGGAAGCCATGTTTACTGAGGCGGGAGCCGTTTCAGGGTGATAATATAAAACCTCTGTGGCTGTTTGGTTGTAGTCTGAACATCATTTCTAATACTTTTCGCTGCCAGAGGGAGACAGAGCGGGGAAATCTGGGAAATCAGCTTGGATTTCAGCTTTAAAGTGAACAACAACTCACTGGGCTGGGACTTTCTTGCCTCTTGATTGGTCCGTACACAAGCAGGATCAATGTTTGATACAAAGACAGAACCGAGCAAATAGATAGATGGAAAATTTCCCGAAAGAGAAAAAAATCTGATGTTGACGGCAGACGATGTAGCGAGGAGAGACAGAGATGGATAGATGAGTCAAAAAAATTAAAGTTTAGAATGCTAGAGAGTAGTAGAATAGTATAGTAGAATAGTAGAGAGAAGCTGATGTATGGAGGAGAGAATGAAACAAAATTACAGCCATGAAAGACGGAAAGATGACTGAAGAGAGGAGAGACAGTCAGATAAGACTGATAGGCAAGACGGAGTGATAAACAGAGAGGAGAGGATGGATGATTAAACCCAGGAGACGAGAGAGGGACAGCGGATCGAAAAAAAAACAAAAAAAGAGAAAGAAGGGACAGATGATAGAAACGATAGAGGGATGATACAGCCGAGCGAGGGAGACAGACAGATGATACAGAAACAAGAGGTGGACAGTGAAAACAGAGGAAAAAGGGGCAGATGGTTAAAGGAAGGAAAGAAACGGATTGATGAATTAAACTGAAATAAATGGAGTGAGAGATGGACAGGTAGCAAACAGAGACAGAGAGAGATAGAGAGACAGAGATCAGCTTTAACCCCAAGAACTGACAGGAAAAAAAAAAGGAAATCCGACGCCCCCAAAACCTCCGAAGGCTTCCCACCGGTCCTGGAAGTCCTGGAATATCAGACAGGGAAAGTCAGGGGATTTGGTGAATTCTCTGTGGAAATCAGGGAATATCAGGGGATTTTACAAATGTGTCACTTTCCAGGAATACAGCAGAAAGTGTTTTACAGCTTGTTGTTTCAGATGATTTCAGCCCAAACGAGTGGAAACCAGACGGAAAAATTACCAGGATGGGAAAAAAAATGGTTTTAGGGTCGAGGATGTAAAGCAAACTTTGTTGTGGAAAGTCATGGAATTTTATGTCAGGCAGAGAAAAGAAAAGAGGAGAAAGATAGAGAAGGACAGAGCAAGAGAGAAAGGCTGAGAGAGAAAACTTTAATTAGGTGAGGAGAGCCGTACAATTGATATTGCTTAAATTTTGTATTCTGTATTTGTATTTAATTTTGTATTTAAGTCACGATTTGAGTCAAACAGAATACTGCTGAAAGGTTTTGTTGTTTTTGATTCATTTTGCAAGTTCCTTGTTTTTTAATTCAGTCTCCATCTTTGTCCCTCAGCCTCATGTCTGCGGTGTTTCTGCACTGCTCTTCCCACAGATCACCTGTCAATCAAACAGTGTGGGGGCGGAGCTTGGATTTTCTGTTGATGCAGTTTGAGTTTCTCTCTTCTCTGTCTGTTCAGCCATGGTGGCTATCACTGCTCATGCTAACTACCCAGTTCTTCTTCTACTGTTGATTCCAAACAAACCGGAAACGTAAAACGCATCACTTCCTGTGTGGCAGAGGATTTTTCCCAGGAAAGAGCGACCAGACACCGGCTGTTTAGAACAGACAGTGGAAATGAACTGGATATAGGTTGGATCACTGTTGGGTTATATATATTTCTTTATGCATGTATAAACTTAATTTTACTTTGCTGATAAATCCAACTTAATTCTCAAAGACATGACCTGTTAAATAACACAGAGAGAGAGAGAGAGAGAGACAATGAGAGTAAGCGAACTGAAGGTTAGAAAAGCATTTTTTGCCTGACTAAATGGCAGAGACGAGGAAGAGGAGTCACAGAAAGAGAAAGAGAGTTTTTAACCTCGGAAACAAGAGAGAATATCAGAGGAGAGAGAGAGAGAGAGCTTTTAACCTCATTAATGACTGAAGGATGGTCTGAGTTTAGCACATAATCAACAGCAGAAAAAAGAGACAGAGTATGAGAGGAGCGAGAGATAACATTTAACTCCATGACAGAATAAGAGAGAGCGGAGGGAGAACTGAAGAGAGAGAGGATTGAAAAGGAGAGGAGAGGACAAATTGAGAGTGAGAGAGAGAGAGAGACAGAGAGAGAGCAGGAGCAAGCTTTTAACCCCATGAACAGAAGAGGAGAGAGAGAGAGAGAAAATTGGGGGAAAAGCAGCTTTTAACCCCAAGAAGAAAGAGGAGAGAGAAATGGCAAAGATCAAGATAGCTTTTAACCCCGTAAACGACAGAATAAGAGAGAGAACGGGGGGAGGAAAGAGAGAATTTAAAGAGGGAGATGGGCAGATTTTGACCTCATGAACAACATGAACATGCTCCACCTCATAAATACTGGAGAGAGAAATTATATTTTCTAAAACAGACATGTTTTAACCCAGATAAACAAAAAACAGAGGGAAGGAGAGAGAGAATTTGGAAGATAGAGAGAGCTTTTAAACCTTATTGTAAGAGTCTAAAAAAAAGCTTTTGAAAAAGAGAGGGATTTTTAGCCCTGATAAACAACAGAAAAGGAGAAAATAGCTCTGCTGTAGACTGCTAATACAGAATAATAGTCCATACATCCATACTGATCTGCGTTCCAGCGCGTCCCGTCTCCTCTCTCTGCCGCGGTCCTCTCCACTGCGCCCACGGCCCGCATCGAGCCTCCCGATCCAAGTCCCGGTCGCTCTGGTACCCATCGGTGCCGAAAATGCCGTTCACCGGACACCGGGGGCGCATCGTCGTCGGGACCCCGGCTGAAATCTCGGCCGGATCACCGGGAACAAAGCGGCGCCCAGCTATCGGCACCGGCCGGAACCGTGGCCCCGGGAAACTCCGGGAAGCGTCGGCAGGAAGCCCTCGGTGTGATGAAACCTCCATGCTTGTTTGTGTCTCTCTCTCCACCGACAGAACAGAGGAGCTTCAGGTGGACTGAGCTCTCGCATATGCATCGAAATAAACGGCGATATGATATAATTGTATAGATTCTACTTTAGCTTCAGTTAGCTTCAGTTAGCTTCAGCTTACATGCATGATATTGGTCAGCCTGCTTACTGTGTGGGAGCAACGGGTTCCTGATCTCAGCGGAGAAACAAGATGGCGGAGAAAACGAAACTTACATTTCTGGCTCTGTGATCCTATGATGTGCCACGTGCCACGGCCGACCAATGGTGTAAGTTGATCACTCAGTCAGTCAGTCACTCAGTCAGTCAGTGAGTGAGTGACAGACATTCGCATTTATAGGGCTGGCCCCGCTGTTGCCGTCCAACCAAAAATGTAAAATGCAAGTCTCCTTCAAAAACGATACAAGGCACACTGTAGGGTTTGTGCAAATTAAAATGCCTTTATTTTACATGGCAATATGTATTTAAAATGGCCAACGCGTTGTGACCGACATAGGTCTTCATCAGGGTCATTGTCAGCAGTAGCTTACACACATTGTGTTACACTAATGAGTTGAGTGGGAGGATGGTTCTCGATCAATGTGCAAGCCTACTGGTCAAAAAACAAGGAAGTGATACATCATCAATAGAAAGGAGAAAGAAGGAAGAAAGAAGGAGGAGGGAAGAAAGAAAAAAAAAGGGGAGGAAGGGGGATAGAAGGAAGTGAAGAAGAGAGAGAGGAGATGAGAGCAGGAGTAAACCTAAATCATTAAAAAGAAGATAGATATAATGTGGCTACCAAGTCAAGGTGGACCTAATCCTTTCCTTATGTGCACATGATGAATGGTCAAGTGTATTTGGAAGTCATATCTAAACAAGTAAACACATCGTCTCCCACTAACAGTTTTGGGCTTTAGTTACTCGGAATATGTAATCAATTACTCTTTACTTATTCCTCATTTAAAAAGTAATCTCATTGCTTTATAATTCCTCAGCAGCAGCAGTAATTAGTTCCGTTACTCTGCGTTTCGTTGGCAGCAGCGGCTCCTTGTTTCTCCCTGAGTTTCTCATCGCTGTGTTTCTGTATCAGATGCTTTGATAAACTGGATGTTGTGTTTTTTCACTGTGGAAAGTTTACAACAGACCAGAATGTTCTCTGCATCCTTGACTGAGATCAGTTTCAAAGTGACGGGAAAACTTCCAGCTGCTGAAAGTCTGCGTCTCTCCCTCAGCCTCCAGCTTTTGTTTTGCTTCTTTAGAGAACGGGCGCCGTAAAGCTGCTGCTTGTCCTGAAGAGACAGATGAGGGAAACACACACAGGGGTTTGGACAAAAAGAAATTAAAAAATGTCAAAGGAAAGAAGACAAAACGTTGAAGGAGGTTCAGGTTTAAGGAACGCAGTAACAGAGAGTTACTGGGATTAGTAACTAAATTTGTAATCGTAATCCCTTACACTGCTCTACAACATATGAAGGAACAGCATTGCAATATGACATGAATCCGTGTATCATTCGTTCTTTTCATATTCAATTGAGAATCCAAAATCGGAAAATGAAAAAACGATTTGTTATTTAGTTATTTGTTTATGAATCTGATACCAAAAAACAAATAACGGTTTGTTTTTTGTACCTTCGATTTTATGTTCAAAACGGGCCACGGGCCGAACTTGATTTTAATATTTAATTTGTCCTTTTTCGCTTAAGGTCGTGCTGAACACAGAATCTTCTAACTCATTTCAGAGCATTGCTGGATGCCCATCTGCTGCAGCGTGGTGGAAATCTCTGCATGCGTCTTGCCAGTTTCAGATAAGTCTTTAATTAAATTAGCGTATGGTTCCAGTGTGGCCGTGGTGTCGATACCACATTACTAAAAAAAAAAGGTATTCATTGACTTACAATCACTGCGCGATTCTGGTTTTTCAGGCTTTCTTTCACACTGAACTGTTGGCGAAGTCGGCTGCAAGCTTATCAAGTGCAACACGAAGAAGTCAATAACTTCTGGGTCACACAAATCAAATTAAATATCAAAATCAAGTTCAGCCTGGGGCCGTGGCCCGTTTTTTCATTTCCTATTTTTTGATCTGAGCATAAAATTGAAAGTACGAAAAACAAACCGTTATTTGTTTTTTTGGTATCAGATTCATAAACGAATAATGAAATAACAAATCGTTTTTTCATTTTCCGATTTTGGATTCTCATTTGAATACGAAAAGAACAAATGATACACGGATTAACATGAACTCAGAAACGTCCGTTTGTCCTCCTCAGTTCCCTCCATACCTCCCTCCTCCTACACTGTGTCGGTGAAAACGGACCATGTACAGAATGTTATTATGAGTTGGGTTTTACTAGGAGCTACAACAGGAAGCTTGTGTATGTTTGTGTGTGTGTGTGTGTGTGTGTGTGTGTTTGCCCGATATTTTGAGATAAATAAGGTTGTTAGCTATTTTAAGAACTTTTCCTAAAATTTGCAAACATTTTTTGGGGATTGAATCACAACAATACTTCCAGAGTCTTTTCTGTTCTCTGCACCCCTCTCTTTATTAGCAGCCTTTTTTCATCCAGTGAAGAGCTGCACACATACACACACACGTTCTTTTTCAACAACATTCACACAGCACAGTTCTACACATCAACATCTTTACAATATTACAGGACTGTAATACAATCCACTGTTCACCACCCTGAGTCGCTCCTCTGTGTCTCGGCTCCAGGTCCAAAATGCGGCCGCCAGACTTTTAACCGATACACGCTGCAGGTCACACATTACACCAGAGTTGGCCACTCTGCATCGGTTACTCATCGACTGCAGAATTTATTTTTTTTCTAGTTGTCCCAAAATCCAGGCTTAAAACTAAAGGTGACCGAGCTTTTTCAGTTGTAGCTCCCACTCTCTGGAACCGTCTTCCTTTAGTCATAAAGAAGTCAGTGGATAGTTTTAAGACGCTTTTAAAAACTCACTTGTTTCGTAAGCACTTGCAATGTGTGTTTTTAATGTTTTTATTTTGTTATTTTCTGCTTTTCTGTTTCTAACTTTCTTTTTTATTTTCTACTTTTAATGTTTTGTTAGTTAGTTACTTTATTGTCCCCGGGGAGAAATTCTTTTCCACAAAACTGTTCAATCACAAGGAGAACCAACAATACACTTAACACACATCATCACAAAAACAACATAAAAAGACAAGACTCATAGTTCCCTTAGCGAGTCACCCTGTCTAGGGCGGCTATGGCTGCGGGTATCAGGCTTTTGCCAAAGCGAGCCCTTCTGCACCTCAGGGTCCTGTACCTGCCATTCTCCACCTGTCCACCAGATGCCCTCGGACTTCCCCTCATCACCTGTTCCCCCCTCGGACTTCCCCTCATCACCTGTTCCCCCCTCGGACTTCCCCTCATCACCTGTTCCCCCCTCCTGCTCCCACACACCTGTAGTCCATCACCCATTAGCCCTGTTGCCTTGTTCCCTCTTTTCCTGCCTGCTTCAGTCTATCCCCTCCTGGACTCTCCCCTGCCAGCCAGCTGTCCCTCATGTGCAATCAGTCTATGTGTATATCTTGTCTTGGTTCCTTGTAGTCCTTGCCAGTTCGCTGTGTTTTGTTACGTGTGGAGTTACTTGTTACTTGTTACCTGTGTTGTCCTGTCCTAGTCTGCTAGACGCCATCCAGCCAGGTTTGAACTTTCTGTTCTCGTTGCCTTTCGACCTGTTTTCTGTTATCTACCTCTTTTGGATTGCCTGTTTTTGTTCTGGACTCTGCCTTAGTTTTTTCATTAAAGCCTTTTTTCAGCCAAGTTCCCTCTCTGCCGGTTTTTGCATTTGGGTCCAGCCTCCTTATCCCTCATACGTGACACTATGTAGTTGTCCCTGCTGACGTATTGGTGAGTCTCCTCTCAGCTGCAGCCTCTCTGCAGAGGGGCGACTGTGTTTTAACAGACGACTGAACTCTGCCGCTTTCACAGGTAAAAGTGGCATTTCATGAATAAATCACATGGAAGCTGTTATGGCGTTCACTCCTGTGGTCTGCACCTGAGGTTTTATCAACACTAGGTGACTCATCTAATAGCTCGGGGGCATTATTACAGTTAAAGGGACATTTCATCTATAATATATATGGATGCCATTTCTGTCTCTACCTATGGATGCATGTAACTCCTCCCACAAGACTTTTATTTTGAAGGAGATTGATCATTTATTTATTTTTTCTTTAAAACCCCAGACTCATCAGAACTCGAATCTCATCATCACATGACATCTGATGTTTGTGATTTTTTTTATTAGATTAGACTCAAGTGGCCAAAACCACGGGTGAATTTTGAAGCCAATAAGGAAGCAGCAGAAAGCAGCAGCTCCTCTAACCTTCTCGAGAGTCCGGCTCCAAAAAGACTCCAAACCGCCCAACTCCATGAAGCCAACGGACCACAACAGAGTCAATACATTTTTTCGACAAGAGGTTTTGGTCTCAGTAGCTAATTTAACTTCTTCTAATATGTGTCCATATGGCGATTTTCAAAATAATTGCGTCATTAACGAGATATAACGGTTATAAAATGTTGCTTTCCTAGTGATTGACAGGTCGCCTGTCCAGTGATTGACAGGTCATTGATTACGGACCAATAGCAGGCGGAGCTGCGGCTCTGTGTTGATCCTTGGCTTCGCTCTTGCTGCTCCGGCTCCAAGAAATGTCAACATGGCGGTGACCATAAACCCGATCTTTAGGCTTCAAAGCGGCCCTTCAGGAACTTTTGGGTGACGTCACACTCACTGCTCCATCTGTTTTACAGTCTGTGATTAGACTACATGAAACTTTAACGAACACTGTGGGGAAACTGGCTCAGTGCAGCAGCAGAGAAGAGGATGTAGATAAGAATAAGACAAGCAGAGAGTACAGATGATAATACAATAAGAAAATACAACAACCAAACTTATGCTTAGGCTTGTGGCGGACCTTACTAACACACTTCCTGTTGGTTTTTCCTGTCATTTGTCACCCGTCTATATCTGTATATATCAAAGGTATGACCAAGTCAACTTTGCTCAAGTCCCAAGTCAGTCTCAAGTCTTGAGGCACAAGTCTCAAGTCTAAATGTAGATTACCAAGTCAAGTCCAAGTCATTAATGTCAAGTCTCAAGTCTAAATGTAGAACAGCAAGTCAAGTCAGAACAAATCAAGAGTCCAGTATCAATTTAATATCTTAAAGAAAACTAAATATCTAGGACTTTTCAATGCAATATGGTTTTAATAGGATAAAAACTTGGTAAGAGCATCATGAGTTTGATTTCTATAATCAGTTTCAACTTTCAATCACTTTCAATCTAAGTCATTTACACAAACACAAGATCTCAAGTCAAGACTTTAGAAACCTTTTCAAGTCAAGTCAAGTCTCAAGTCTTCTCTTCATGCATCCAGTCAAGTCTCAAGCTATTAAAACTGTGACTCGAGTCCAGGTCATGTGACTCGAGTCCCCACCTCTGGTATATATGAATGTATATACAGTATGTATGTATACTGCATATGTGTATTTGTGTATGTGTTTATATATTGTTCTTTTCTTTTTTTCATGTTCAATAATCTTGCTCATTGTTGTGATATTCCTATGTGTTTATGTAATCTACACTTATGTCCTACCTATTCTAAATTTAATAAA
>NW_027283940.1:0-28530 GCF_046629955.1 Centroberyx affinis | reverse complement strand
CTTACATAAACATACCAAACATAGACATCTAAGAATCAAGAGTATTAACTGAGGCCTACAAAAAGACTGCAGGTATGAAAGTAAGGAGCATTATGTATTCATATTAAAGATGGGTATTTTTCTCTTTCTAGAGTACAGGTCATTTCTATCCTTTTCTGACAAGGAGCTGTTATTTCATCTTGTATTAACTATTATAAGTCTCTTTTATACAAGTGTGTGTTTTCCTGCCTCAGTTGTTCAGCTCTTTCTCATCTGCAGATAGTTCAGAACGCAGCAGCTAGGATTTTAACTAGATCTAACAGGAGAGATCATAGAACTGTTTTAGTTGCCTTGAATTGGCTTGAAGTTGAATTTAGACTTGATTTTAAGATGTTATGGATTGCTTTTGAAATAAGTAGCTTGGCCTCAGTTTATATTACACAGCACAACACCTTATGTACAGAAGATTTGTGTGGATTTGTGTAAAGTGGGACAATTTTTGCAATTCTGATTTATGTAACATATTTCCATATGAAGCCAATACATTAGATCCACACCTGATACCATTCTGAAATCCCCAAGATGTTTCCTAATGAAATCAGAAGAAAGAATTCAGATATCATACTCAGAGAGGAAATGGCACATATATTAGTGTTCCATGTGCCAATTGTTCCTAGAAAATGTGCATTTTGTAATCTGGGATGGCTTGCGCTGAAATCTGGGACACTCATCATTATTATTAGAAAAGTCTATATCACCGTAATTTATGCAAGGCAAACTTGTCTGCCCTAAGAAAATGAATATGTTCTATGCACAGAATTAACTGATAGGTATATAGAAATGCTATATATTTGATTTCAGTGTGACTAAAAGCTGTTGCTTTGACCTAGCTAGCTATCTTAACTGGCCAATCATGATAAGGTTTTGATCCCTGACCTAAAAAAAAATAAAATGCTGCATTACAAGACTAGGACCCCCAAACCTTGAATAAAAATATATATATTGCACATTTAGTTTTCCTAAATGCATATTCTCCCAATTTTGACTGTCCCAGATTAGTCAAAGCATGCTGTCCCACTTTAAAAACCACCTTTCCTAAAGTGGGACAACTAAAAATTAATTGAAATAAAAAAACCATAAACAAATTTTCACCATATTATTGTATAAATTGATGCAGAAATATATCACAAACATAATCTGATAACAATTAGGAACATTGTTTTGTTTATGACAGATTTATAGCCTTAGCATTCATTTTTTCTAAAACCTATGTCATTGACCTTTGATTGGACTTTACATGGGGTACTTCCTGTTTGACGATTGCCCCTCCTGCATCTATGACATCACAATCGTGAAGTCATGTGATTTCAATCACATAACACCCCTGCTTGGATTTGACAACAAACCTATTCACTTGCATGTGTTAGAAGAAGAGATAAATGCACTGGAGCTTAGGTGTCCCACATTAGTCAGTGTCCCACATTACCCTAATTCACCCTACAGAAGAACAGTTTTAGATTTTCCAAAAAAGCTCTTAAATTGTTCCAGAGTTTATTTTACAGACGGTGATCACGCATTTGCAATCAGACACTTTGAAACAACCTGAGAAAATTAGAAAACTTTATATTTTCTTTATACTACTAATTTTACTTAACTTGCATTTAACAGGTAACTTGTTAACATTGTTATCATTATGCTGTAGTAGTACTGTTAACTTGTTTGTTGGGAGTCCAAAATGTTTTCTGAATTTCCAAAGTATGCTTGAATGAGCTGTGGGCTTTAATGGAGTCAGTATAGTCTTCCCTTTGTTATAGCTGATTATGGCTGTTCATTTATATTATCTGCAAATAAAACATTGTTTAATACTCAGTCACACATTGTGTATCGTAATTCCTCCATGTACTAATAGTGTCATGGCTTTCACAGTGGAAGGTAGAGATCAGTAGGGTACTATATGTTTAGAGTTTTATTCTATGCATCTCTTTTGGAGGGAAAAACCGTTACCTGAATTCTTCATTAAATGTCCCTCAGTTATTGAGGATCCACACTGCAAAATGATCAGTGCTCAATCCATCAATGACTTAAGTTACTTACTTTCCTCTAAAATGTGCCATTGTTTTAATTTTGTGTTATAAAGAGTAGGTTGCCATGCCACCATCTTTAAATTATGTTAATGACTGATGCTGCGTTCACATCATTTCAGATTTACTGTATCAAGTCAGCCTCCTGGTGATAAATACTGTAGGACATGAGGCAGTTTTCTGTCGGCTCTGATATCTCCCACTTGGCTTCCTGAATTGTGGAAGTCTGTCAACACAGGCAGAAAACATGGCAGCTCTTCGAGGAATCAAGTTGGGTGACATCTTTCTACAGTCCAGCCAGTATGATTAGTGGTTTGACCACTTCTTACCAGCAAGCAGTTGATGGACGGTGATGTTCAACTTCAACCCAAATAAGGACTAAATTTATGGCACGGTACAAATTCATATTAAAACCATTTTGAACTGATATAAGAAAGACAGTTAGGTCTGGATTTCACAAACAATGAAGGCAGCAGCGATGGACGACTCCAGCCGTCGTCTGGACTTTTATTGTGGCGTTGTATTTACACGGCTTTTCAGCGTTGGTGCGAGCCGTCGTATCAACCTCAACATGTTTTCTGGGTTTTTCACAAGGTGAAGGAATGATGAGACAATGTAGATTACCTGAAACTGAGCTTCAGCATCACATTGTTTTCCTATCATACTTCTATTTTAATCCTTTTTGCTCCACACTTGGCAGCAGCACCGATGTCTTCTTTGGGGAATTTTATCTTTCATAAACCTTTTGTGTGGATGTCGTTGGTCAGTGGACAATGAACAAGTTTTGCTGCTGTCTTGCTAGAAGCGGATTGTCTTTTGCTTTAGTGCGTCCAGAAATTATCTCGCTCAAGTTAGAAAAAAACCCCCAAAGTAAACTAAAATGAACTCCTCTTCGTCTCAGTTCACGTCGCCCAAAGCAACAAAGGAAATGAAGAAGTCCGCTCTGACTCTCTGGCTGATCAGCTTCTCGTCTCCTTCCTCATCATGCTGTGGACCGGCTGTTTCTGTCAGCCTGCTGTGGTTCAGAAGCTGATCCGGTCCTGATGAGAAGGTCAAACCACCAGACCTCTGCTGGCCGCTGAACCAACGTTCACACCAACACACTTCCTGCACATCTCTCAGCAGAAACTAGTGTAAAGCTGCAATGAGGAACTAACACTTCTCAGGCACTAAGATGTCCTCATATCTGTGTTTTTTTTTCCACAGTAATGCCATTGCATCACGGCCATCAAGAGCCAAATTTCTGGTCAGTCAGGAGTGAGACTCTCCACTCCTCTATAGTGCTATCAGTCTTCATCACAGCACAAATCCTGTCTGTTCTTTACTGAGCAGAATCTAATCAGTTAAAGGACATAAAAGTTGCATTATTGTCAGTATTTGTCTTGTACTGTGACTCTTCACACCTTATGAGCTGTGAAACTCTCTCAGTCCTCTTGTGGTTTTGAGAGGGAACTACACGTCATCGCCACAAATACACTGTGGGACTGGACAGAAGCTGGACTTGTTATGATGAATATGATTTGGTCAGCTAGTAGTGGCAGCAGCAGTTCTAGTAGCAGTGACTAAAATTCAGTTTAAAGGCACTTTAGGCTTGCTTGTCATATTGGTGATCTAGGAATTGAAGCTTATTCTACTGCTGCACTCTGGATGCCTAAAATGTAAAATGTAAAGTTAAACTTTCTGTTGGTCAGATCTTTTGCTGCCTGTCTCTCTCTCTGTTTCAACAGCTGCAAGAAATTCAGAGAGATAAGAAAACCAATGGCAGTAGTAGTTCTAGTAGTAGTGGTGGCTCCAAGCTCCGCCCACACTGTTTGATTGACAGGTGATCTGTGGGAAGTGCAGTGCAGAAACACCACAGCAATGAGCGCTGAGCAACAAAGATGGAGAATAAATGAAAAAATTAGAATTTCCACTTGATGACCACTTTTAGATTCAGTGTTTAGATCCAAACTGCAACTGAATTCTTTCTCTTACCTATTGACCTGAGTAAAGTGACATGCACTTTAGTGTTAGTCACACACTTAAAACTGTCAACTTTTTCTTCTATAAATGTGCTGAGATGCTGACATCAGAAGCACAAGTCCTGACCAGCATCACCACTTCTCCTTCGCCCGCTACAAGACTTCTGTAAAATACAGAATATAAATAACCTGGGTGAGAAAGTACAGTAGCTGCAAAATCAAATCAGTTTTAATCTGATTAAACTACCAGATGGGTGGAATTTACTGCATCAGGAGAATTCAGATAAACCCCAGTAAGTGGCCAATCACAAATCAATATACTAAATTGGCTCCCATACTAATTGACTTTTTCTGGCACTTATTGTGTTGTCCTAACCCCACCCCTCTGGCACCTTAGTAGACAAAAACAAACAAAATAGAAAACAGACACAATAAGGTCATCCCAAGTCCAATTTGTACTACTTTAGGTGTGCTTGATTTATCTTCTCTAGAAATAGACATTATTCCCATAGTGGCCATTTTGAACTTTAGTCACAGAGTTGAGGAGGGAAGTTTTACCCCGAATAACAAGTAGCCTACAGCTCAGCTCTGTCCCACTGTATCAAGATACACAGGAACGTCGGGAATATTAGAAACAAATGGATCTCTAGAATCCAAAGGAATATACGTTCATATTTCAAGATATTCCACCTACTGTAGCTAACTAGAATCAAGCCTAGGCAGAGAAGTAGTAGCTCACTAGCTAGTAAGCTACCTAACTTGCCTGCTAAATTCAAGTAGTTGTTGTAGTTGTTAAACCTGATTGCCGCTAATTTGATAACTTTGATAACTCATTTGTGTTTTAGTAATGCTAGTTTTATATACAGTATATGTCGAGGTAGAGTTTCCCAGTCCGAGGAATATACAGTAGTTTTATTTTAAGGTAATATATTTGGCCCACTAGCTACCAGAGCTAACTGGCTCATAAGCTAGCTAACTTCCCTGTTAAATTCAAGCAGTTGTTGTTTTTGTTCCCAAGATTACTAGCTAATTTTATAACTGTTAGGTCTATCTGAAGTCCACACTTATGTGTTGAAGTAATGCTAGAATTAAATATAAATGCCAGTCTTCCGGGTAGTGTTTCCCACCCTGAGTGTTCAAAATGGCCGCCCTGGGAATAAGGTAATTAAAGAGTTGAAGGAGTCGAATGTAAAGCCAAAAGTGTCACAATTCACTTATCTTGCTTTGCTGTAAAAAAGCCAACATTTTTATTGGTTAATATGGCGAAGGAAGAGCTAATTCTGACCATTTTGGCTTTCCCTTATCCTTTACAAGCCAAAACAACTTGAATATTCATTTTTACTTTTTGCTCGTACTCAACCTCCTTCCTCCTAGGTCTGAAGCCTCCGCACCAAAACACCAACTGCCTGTCTGAGACTGGGAAAAAATCAGATTTTGGACTGCTGTCTCTCCAGAGGAGGAGTTACCTCATCACTTCAGTCAGCACATCAGAGTCTCTCCACTTCCTGTATGGGGCTGAACGTTCATCTGAAAACACATCGGCAGCTCATGTCTGCCTCTCCCTGCTGAACCACAGCTTCCTCCTCTACTCACTCTAACTTCCCATCTACTTCTTTCCTTTGCTCATTTCCTAGAATTCCTCTATCTTACATGATCATTGCAGGGTGCTGTGACCTCTGACCCCTGTCCTCCTCACTACTGGTTGCTTGTCATATTGGTGATGTAGGAATTGAAGCTGATTCTACTGTTGCACTCATTGTACGTCACTTTAGATGGCTCAAATGTAAAATTTTAAATGACATCTTTCTGTGGGTCAGATCTTTTGCTGTCTGTCTCTCTCAGCTGCAAGAAATTCAGAGAGATCAGAAAACTGATGAGATGTACATACTTAAATTCAACCAGACAGAAGAGAAAAAAAACAGAGATTGGAGCTGCTATGAGGAAGTGACAAGTTATTAATCACAGGAAGTATATCTTTCTCTTTAAGAAGCATTAGTTCAGACGCTTCGACAGTTGAGAGTGAGAGAACAAGATCGATAGACAGATTTAAAGAGACTGAGAGAAAGAGCAGAATGGCTGAATTCAGACGGACTAAAATCACTTTGTGTTTGATACTCGTGTTTCATGTAACAGGTAAGGCTGCTTTAAAATTTATATTAAATAACAGATACATTACAAAACTGAACTAACTTACTACTTACTTACTAATATTACTAACTGTACTTTATTAATTCATCTTCATTTAACTGAGACGGTCAATGATGCCATTTTTGTTAACATGCTGAATGATTTGTTTAGTGGACTCTTTTTGACTTATCAGGGCACATTTGCAAACTTATGTTATACCCGAAATTATCTTCACTATGAAAAAATAAACTATGAACATACCAGCCATATTCCTATTCTGATTCAATTAAATTTTCATAATATTTCTCTATCATTTTCTCCACAGCAGTAACTGGACAATATAGGCCCTCCTTCTATGTCAGAGATGGAGGTGAAGTCACTCTGCCTTGTGAAAATGTGACACCCAGTCAGGATAAATGTGACTATACTGACTGGCTCTTCAATCATTTTATAAATAAAGACACAGTAGAGCTGGTTTCCAGTGGGAAGATTGCATCAAATGAGTTTGCCGAACCTAAAGCAGCCAGATTGAGTGTTTCAGCCGACTGTTCTCTGGTTATAAAGAAAGTCACAGTTGAGGATGTTGGTCTCTACTTCTGCAGACAGTTCATGTCAGGACAAAGAATACGTCCATATGCTGCAGTTTATCTGTCTCTGGTAAACAGTGAGTATTAACATTATAACCTATTCAGCTCAAACTGTCTTGTTGGAAAAATATACTAAAACATTATAATAATTCTGATTACAGTAATGTAGTTAATTTTCCTGTTATTGTCTTTCTCTCACAGTATCTCCATCTTCACCAGTGACTGAACAGATGGACAAGAACAATCTGACGTTGTCCTGCTCTGTGGTGAGATATAAAGAGTGTAGAGAGACACTGAGGTGGCTGTATGAGGGTGTGAAGTTGAATGGAAACATCAGGAACATTCTGATATCACAGTCTCCCTGCCACACCACTGTGTCCTTTTTCACTTTTCATCATAACAAAGAGAGATTCCAGTGTGAAGTGACTGATCATCACAGTAGAACAGTGCAGACGTTTGACTTCACCTCTCTGTCCTCAGGTGAGAAAGTGTATGATTATTTTTTGTATGAAAAATATAAAAATATATTTGTTAATATGATGTGACCAAAGTAGTTTCATTTACTTAATATGATGAACATTCTTTTATTCAATCTCTCCTGTTTATTTATGAGGTATGATAATCAGGAGCTCTTACTGATCTTAAGTTTTTGGGGGTTTTGTTTTTGTTTTCGTCCAGGAAACAAAGCAACAACAACAACTTGGTTCCTCTTCGAGGAACCAAGTTGGGTGACATCTTTCTACAGTCCAGCCAGTATGATTAGTGGTTTGATCACTTCTTACCAGCAAGCAGTTGATGGACGGTGATGTTCAACTTCAACCCAAATACAAACAAAATGTTTACATTTTGATATTATGGCACAGTACAAATTCATATTAAAACCATTTTGAACTGATATAAAAAAGACAGGTCTGGATTTCACAAACAATGAAGGCAGCAGCGATGGACGACTCCAGCCGTCGTCTGGACTTTTATTGTGGCGTTGTATTTACATGGCTTTTCAGCGTTGGTGCGAGCCGTCGTATCAACCTCAACATGTTTTCTGGGTTTTTCACAAGGTGAGGAATGATGAGACAATGTGGATTACTTGAAACTGAGCTTCAGCATCACATTGTTTTCCTATCATACTTCTATTTTAATCCTTTTTGCTCCACACTTGGCAGCAGCACCGATGTCTTCTTTGGGGAATTTTATCTTTCATAAACCTTTTGTGTGGATGTCGTTGGTCAGTGGACAATGAACACGTTTTGCTGCTGTCTTGCTAGAAGCGGATTGTCTTTTGCTTTAGTGCGTCCAGAAATGATCTCGCTCAAGTTAGAAAAAAAAACAACAAAGTAAACTAAAATGAATCGCCCAAAGCAACAAAGGACATGAAGAAGTCCGCTCTGACTCTCTGGCTGATCAGCTTCTCGTCTCCTTCCTCATCATGCTGTGGACCGGCTGTTTCTGTCAGCCTGCTGTGGTTCAGAAGCTGATCCGGTCCTGATGAGAAGGCCAAACCACCAGACCTCTGCTGGCCGCTGAACCAACGTTCACACCAACACACTTCCTGCACATCTCTCAGCAGAAACTAGTGTAAAGCTGCAATGAGGAACTAACACTTCTCAGGCACTAAAATGTCCTCATATCTGTGTTTTTTTTTCCACAGTAATGCCATTGCATCACGGCCATCAAGAGCCAAATTTCTGAGATCACTTGTTGATCTACACCTGCAAACCTTGTGGAAAGTAAAATGAAAAAAAAAATAAAAAAAAATTGGTCAAAAAAAAAAAAAAAGAGCCAAATTTCTGAGACTCTCCACTCCTCTATAGTGCTATCAGTCTTCATCACAGCACAAATCCTCTCTGTTCTTTACTGAGCAGAATCTAATCAGTTAAAGGACATAAAAATTGCATTATTGTCAGTATTTGTCTTGAACTGTGACTCTTCACACCTTATGAGCTGTGAAACTCTCTCAGTCCTCTTGTGGTTTTGAGAGGGAACTACACGTCATCGCCACAAATACACTGTGGGACTGGACAGAAGCTGGACTTGTTATGATGAATATGATTTGGTCAGCTAGTAGTGGCAGCAGCAGTTCTAGTAGCAGTGACTAAAATTCAGTTTAAAGGCACTTTAGGCTTGCTTGTCATATTGGTGATCTAGGAATTGAAGCTTATTCTACTGCTGCACTCTGGATGCCTAAAATATAAAATTTAAAGTTAAACTTTCTGTTGGTCAGATCTTTTGCTGCCTGTCTCTCTCTCTTTGTTTCAACAGCTGCAAGAAATTCAGAGAGATAAGAAAACCAATGGCAGTAGTAGTTCTAGTAGTAGTGGTGGCTCCAAGCTCCGCCCACACTGTTTGATTGACAGGTGATCTGTGGGAAGTGCAGTGCAGAAACACCACAGCAATGAGCGCTGAGCAACAAAGATGGAGAATAACTGAAAAAACGAGAATTTCGCAGATGACCACTTTAAAACCGAATTAGATCCAAACTGCAACTGAATTCTTTCTCTTACCTATTGACCCGAGTAAAGTGACATGCACTTTAGTGTTAGTCACACACTTAAAACTGTCAACTTTTTCTTCTATAAATGTGCTGAGATGCTGACATCAGAAGCACAAGTCCTGACCAGCATCACCACTTCTCCTTCGCCCGCTACAAGACTTCTGTAAAATACAGAATATAAATAACCTGGGTGAGAAAGTACAGTAGCTGCACATTATTCTTAGTGTTTGGTTTAACTTGTTCACAAGACTGTGGGCATGTGTGTGTGTGTGTGTGTGTGTGTGTGTGTGTGCGTGCGTGTGTGTGCGTGTGCGTGTGTGTGTGTGTGTGTACAATCACCCCTTAGTCAAATCACAGTTTTAATCTGATTAAACTACCAGATGGGTGGAATTTACTGCATCAGGAGAATTCAGGTGAACCCCAGTAAGTGGCCAATCACAAATCAATATACTAAATTGGCTCCCATACTAATTGACTTTTTCTGGCACTTATTGTGTTGTCCTAACCCCACCCCTCTTGCACCTTAGTAGACAAAAACAAACAAAATAGAAAACAGACACAATAAGGTCATCCCAAGTCCAATTTGAACTACTTTAGGTGTGCTTGATTTATCTTCTCTAGAAATAGACATTATTCCCATAGTGGCCATTTTGAACTTTAGTCACAGAGTTGAGGAGGGAAGTTTTACCCCGAATAACAAGTAGCCTACAGCTCAGCTCTGTCCCACTGTATCAAGATGCACAGGAACGTCAGGAATATTAGAAACAAATGGATCTCTAGAATCCAAAGGAATATACGTTCATATTTCAAGATATTTCACCTACTGTAGCTAACTAGAATCAAGCCTAGGCAGCGAAGTAGTAGCTCACTAGCTAGTAAGCTACCTAACTTGTCTGCTAAATTCAAGTAGTTGTTGTAGTTGTTAAACCTGATTGCCGCTAATTTGATAACTTTGATAACTCATTTGTGTTTTAGTAATGCTAGTTTTATATACAGTACATGTTGAGGTAGAGTTTCCCAGTCCGAGGAATATACAGTAGTTTTATTTTAAGGTAATATATTTGGCCCACTAGCTACCAGAGCTAACTGGCTCATAAGCTAGCTAACCTCCCTGTTAAATTCAAGCAGTTGTTGTTTTTGTTCCCAAGATTACTAGCTAATTTTATAACTGTTAGGTCTATCTGAAGTCCACACTTATGTGTTGAAGTAATGCTAGAATTAAATATAAATGCCAGTCTTCCGGGTAGTGTTTCCCACCCTGAGTGTTCAAAATGGCCGCCCTGGGAATAAGGTAATTAAAGAGTTGAATGAGTGGAAACTATGTAAAGCCAAAAGGGTCACAATTCACTTCTCTTCCTTTGCTATAAAAAAGCCGACATTTTTATTGGTTAATATGGCAAAGGAAGAAATGCAAATTCTGACCATTTTGGCTTTCCCTTATCCTTTACAAGCCAAAACAACTTGAATATTCATTTTTACTTTTTGCTCGTACTCAACTACCTTCCTCCTAGGTCTGAAGCCTCCGCACCAAAACACCAATTGCCTGTCTCAGACTGGGAAAAAAATCAGATTTTGGACTGCTGTCTCTCCAGAGGAGGAGTTACCTCATCACTTCAGTCAGCACAGCAGAGTCTCTCCACTTCCTGTATGGGGCTGAACACTCATCTGAAAACACATCGGCAGCTCATGTCTGCCTCTCCCTGCTGAACCACAGCTTCCTCCTCTACTCACTCTAACTTTAAAAAAAAAAATCCCATCTATTTCTTTCCTTTGCTCATTTCCTAGAATTCCTCTATCTTACATGATCATTGCAGGGTGCTGTGACCTCTGACCCCTGTCCTCCTCACTACTGGTTGCTTGTCATATTGGTGATGTAGCAATTGAAGCTGATTCTGCTGTTGCACTCATTGTATGTCACTTTAGATGGCTCAAATGTAAAATTTTAAATGACATCTTTCTGTGGGTCAGATCTTTTGCTGTCTGTCTCTCTCAGCTGCAAGAAATTCAGAGAGATCAGAAAACTGATGAGCTGTACATACTTAAATTCAACCAGACAGAAGAGAAAAAAAACAGAAATTGGAGCTGCTATGAGGAAGTGACAAGTTATTAATCACAGGAAGTATATCTTTCTCTTTAAGAAGCGTTAGTTCAGTCGCTTCGACAGTTGAGAGCGAGAGAACAAGATCGATAGACAGATTTAAAGAGACTGAGAGAAAGAGCAGAATGGCTGAATTCAGACGGACTAAAATCACTTTGTGTTTGATACTCGTGTTTCATGTAACAGGTAAGGCTGCTTTAAAATTTATATTAAATAACAGATACATTACAAAACTGAACTAACTTACTACTTACTTACTAATATTACTAACTGTACTTTATTAATTCATCTTCATTTAACTGAGACGGTCAATGATGCCATTTTTGTTAACATGCTGAATGATTTGTTTAGTGGACTCTTTCTGACTTGTCAGGGCACATTTGCAAAGTTATGTTATACCCAAAATTATCTTCACTATGAACAAATAAACTATGAACATACCAGCCATACTCCTATTCTGATTCAAATCAGTTTTTATAATATTTCTCTATCATTTTCTCCACAGCAGTAACTGGACAACGTTCGCCCTCCTCCTTCTATGTCAGAGATGGAGATGAAGTCACTCTGCCTTGTGAAAATGTGACACCCAATTATGATAAATGTGACTATACTGCCTGGATCTTCAATCATTTTATAAACAAAGACACAGTAGAGCTGGTTTCCGATGGGAAGATTGCATCAAATGAGTTTGCCAAAGCTAAAGCAGCCAGACTGAGTGTTACAGCCGACTGTTCTCTGGTTATAAAGAAAGTCACAGTTGAGGATGTTGGTTTCTACACCTGCAGACAGTTCATGTCAGGACAAATACGTCCAGATGCTCAGGTTTATCTGTCTCTTGTAAACAGTGAGTATTAACATTTTTGCATATTCAGCTCAAACTGCCTTCTTGGAACAATATACTAAAACATTATAATAATTCTGATTACAGTAATGAAGTTAATTTTCCTGTTATTGTCTTCCTCTCACAATATCTCCATCTTCAGCAGTGACTGAACAGATGGACAAGACCAATCTGACGTTGTCCTGCTCTGTGGTGAAATATGGAGATTGTAGAGCGAGTCTGATGTGGCTGTATGAGGGTGTGAAGTGGAATAGAAACATCAGTAACATTTGGATATCACAGTCTACCTGCCACACCACTGTGTCCTTTCCGAGTTCTATTTATATCAAAGAGAGATTCCAGTGTGAAGTGACTGATCGCAGTAGAACAGTGCAGACGTTTGACTTCACCTCTCTGTCCTCAGGTGAGAAAGCTTTGAGAATATGATAAGAAACTGTTCAAAATATCTGCATCTTGATATAAAAAATAACAAAAACTACCTTTCTTTTACTTGAAAGTTTCAAAGTAACCATGCAAAAGATTATTTTATTATTTCTTATTCAATTACTGGATATGATAAATGTGAGCTCTTGACTGACCCTATATTTTGTTTGGGCTTTGTTATTTAATTTGTCCAGGTACGAAAGCAACAACAACAACAAAATCAACAATAGCAACAACAGCAAAAGAAACAGGGCCTACAACCAATTCAAAACAAGAAGGTAGTCACTTTCCATCTTGCATTACATATTTCCACAGTCCAGCCTCCCTCTCTCTCTCTCTCTGTCTCTCTCTCTCTCTCTCTCTCTGTGTCTCTCTCTCTCTCTCTATCTATCTCTATCTGTCTCTCTTGCTCTCTCTCTCTCTCTCTCTCTCAGCTTTGAGACTGATACTTGGCTGTGGGAGGGGTTACTCTGAACTGGCTTCCAACCACAAAATCCACTGCTGCTGTGAAATCAACCGCCAAAATTCACCAGAGGCAAAGTCATGCACACAAATGTAGTTTGATAGAAATTCACAGACGCTCTCTCTTTCTGTCTCTTTTTTCCTTTTGTTGTTGTGGTTTTTGTGTTTCATTTTTGTTTTATGGGAACATGGTTAACTGTGTTGTAACGGCCTTCACAACAGCTATTGGCAAATCTGTATTTTACAACCTCCGTGGCATTTGTATTTGACAGACTTTGCCTTGGACACAATATGGGAAATAAACAAACCTTTTGAAATGGTTTCATAAGTCCAACGGGTCAATCCTGCAATCTTTCAGACAAAATCATGAAAATCACCAAAATTGAAGCTACAAGGTTTCCAAACCACAAAAGCAATATGTTCTTGAAGAGTTTGACTAGTATATATAAAGTCAAACGTTTCAAGGACATACTGTACACATTCCCAAAATTTAGATTTTTAAATACATTGTGGTTTAGACATGCACTTTGAGACACAGCAGCACATGTTGTTTATGCATGGCAGGAATTGTTAATGGACTGCAGTTTTTCTACCTACAATTTTTTTATTTACTTAAAAATTGCAGATGAATAATATAAAAAAAGTTTTGCCTGCTTGCAAATATTATTTGGGCAAAAGATATTTCTAAATACCTTTTGTAGACTTGCACCTTTTTTTATGTGTGCATGACTGCATGTGTACTGTTTTTTTTTAAGTTCTATTCTATTCTATTCTATTCTATTCTAAATGTATTGTGCTATACAGGGACTTTGTTTTGCAGACAAATTATAAAATAGAAAAACTAATAGAAGCACATCATATGACACAATAACAACACATACTGTAACTCATCACCACAACAAATGCCAAATATGATATTTTACACATTGTGAAACACATACGCAACTCTCTCCTCTTTCACTGACAGGAGTTTGAATCGATTTTAGTTCCATAGGTCACTTGAAGCTGCTGACAAAACGTTTTTAACTTTTTCTGTCTCTTCCAAGTTTTGTGGTTCATCATAGGGGGTTTAGCTGCAGTCCTAATAATTGTTGTTGCACTCATCATATGCTGGAAGAGAGCTAGAGGTGAGAGCATTTATTGTGTAAAATGTCATCACATTGATAAACCCAGACTGTCGCTGCAGAAGCTAAACTCTCCTCTCCCTTTTGCTTTTTTTTTTTCAGGGAACAAAACCCCAGCAGAAGACAACACTGTGAGTTTTAAAACTGAAGGATCAAATGTTTATGCAGTCAGGACTTTGCAGAGCTGTAGCAAAGCGGCTGTGTGATAACTGTCTATTACCAAAACTGCAGAAGAGCATAAGATGAGCTGAAACTTTCTTGATCTTTATCAAAATTAAGCTGATTGATGATGAAAAAGCTAAATGAAAAAACATAAAAGCTAAACAAATATGTAACAAAAACAGTAAAAACAAGAAAAATAAAAGAATAAAAGCAGTAAAATCCCAAAATAAACAGTTGTAGGGTTATAGCATAATGCTGCTGACAGTTTCAACACGTTTAGCAGAGTGTATGGGTGGGAAGCATGGGGAAGATTATGGATTACTTCATGTATGGATTTACTTACAGTTGTTACTTATAGATGTTACTAACAATCTTGATTAGATATGGATTAGTGCATATGATGTTCGATATATATAAGCAGAATATAATGTGACAAAACTGAAGAGATATGTGAATTTACATCATGGCACTGACACTTCCCATGTTAGACTTGTATGCACTTCTGGTTTTGTAGTCCATAAGTTTCAACCACATAGCATGTATTCTGTTATAACTGACCTTTACTGGAATGGAAAGCTGTAACTGGACTGTATTTTTCCAGGCTCTGACCGTAGTCAGCGATGCCAATCCTGCAGTGAAGCAGTCTGGACCAGAAACCAACCAGGACCAGGTCAGATCACACTCACACTCACACCCAGTATCCAGTACATGTGCATGAGACACAAAGTTGAGTCTGATTTCCTTCTTTGATAAAAAGGATAAGAGGGAAGTAAGAAGGACTAGACTAGAGTAGAGTAGAGTAGAGTAGAGTAGAATAGAGTGGCTGAGACAGTGAGGAAGTGAGGCATAAGTGTGAAGCAGGGTGTGGCTGAAAAAGTGCATGCATGCTCAGCCAACCAGTCCTTAAAGTCCCACTGAAACGGAAGTTAGAGCGTCTTTAGCTTCTGTACTGTGACGTATTTCCCAGTGAAACGGAATATTTGAGCGGTGTACAGTTACAAGAGGGATTTAAATCAAATCCTTCTGATTGGACCTACCATTTGATTGGACCGCTAAACAGTGGGCGGGGCTTAGAGTTTGGCGCGATACGGAGCTACAGAGAGAAACGGAGCTACAGAGGACTGTTGGCTCCACACACACCTCCCTCACCTGTTGTTATATCAGGAGGAGGACAAGGGAGAGATGAATGAATTAGACCTCAGCCACATTGTTTTGGAAATGAAAACAAAGTTTTTGCCCACTGATATCCAAACACACATCTCTTCCTCTCTCTCTCCATATTGCTCTGTCAGCTACGACCCAGAAACGGTGAAGTGCGGTTTTATATGACTGGTGTGGCTAGCTAGAGGTTGAAGAATGATTGATGGGTGGATGTCATGATATTATTGGTTGAAATTGGTTGGTTCATGCTTACGTAAGCACACGGCATATTTTGTTTTACAGGAAGAAAACATGATTGGATTTTGATCCAATCAGAAATTGATTTTTTGTGTTTTTTTTGCATATATTGTTAAATAGGTGCACAATATGACCGGGGATGTGATCTAAAAGGGTTAAAAATGCATTTTTCATTTCATCTTGACTTTAATAAACTAGAAGGCAACTCTCTGCCAGTGCTGAACAATTCTCCAACCTGCTGTTACACCCGAACACATCGTTCCTGTCACTTATACATTTGAAGTTAAATTGATTTCCTGACCCTGCAAGCGTCCTCTTAGGATTTGGAATCAAGTCTCTGTCTTTGTTAGTTTCATAGTTACGGCTAAAAATGTATAATCATCTGATGGCAGAAATCCCAGATCTGGATCACCACCAAAATTCATTAAGTTGTTCCTTGGTCCAAGGGCGATCTGTCGACTAAATTTCATGGAAATCCATTTGTAAGTTTTTGAGAAATCCTGCTGACAGACAGACAACAAACTAACTAACAGGGACGAAAACATAACTGGCAGAGGTACTAAAAGTTAAGGAATAGAATAGAATAGAAAATCAGTGGAAGTGTTGAAGTGTGGAAGTTCAAACCTGTGTGCCACTGACCAGCCTTTGTGTTGCATTCACTGGTCAGACTGATCAGGACGACGGACTCACCTACGCCTCCATCAGCCACTCCAACAACAACGAGAAGGAGAAGAAGAAGAAGAAGAAGACCGCTGGTAAAACACAGGTGAGCTGTCTGTTCTGTTGTATCACTGTTGGTGGGAAAAAAACAACAACAACAACATTTTCAGGAATAAAGAAAATAATTCCTATTTTCGCATCGACACCCATGTATTTTTGACATTAAGCAATAGGTTTTAATCAGGTTTTAAGGCTCCAACAGTCATGAAAAATGGTTGTGTAAACTTTCAAATTTTTTTTTACAATATTTCAGATGTGTGGTTTTTACCCAACAGCAGTGTTACAGGGAGACATGGAGGATATTATTTAAAGAGCTTGTAACATTAGAAGTTGCTGTCACCAGTCACAGCTACACTGTGTCAGTGTGTTGTACTGTTTAATGGACAAATCAAAACTAAGTCACATAAGACAGAGAAGTGTTGTTGCGCTGCTCTCTATGGGTTGAAACAGTTCAAGCTTGTTGACAGCTGATGCCAAACAGCTGCTGTGACATCACTGAAGGGGCGTGGCCAGAAGTGCAGCGAGCTGGAAAGTTTCAACCCAGTACTGCCATAACAGTTTCCTGCCTTATGTCATTTAGTTTTGATTTGCCCTTTAAGGTTTTCAGCCGGAACGCATGTTGCTGTGTTGTGTCACAGTTGGGTGCTTTTTGTTTTGTTGTCATTTGTTTGTTTTGTATTGTCTTTTGTTGTGTGTTTTTTGTTTTGTTGTGTTTTGTTTTGTTGTATTATATTCTGTTTTGTTTTGTTTTGTTTTGTTGTTGCATTTTTTTGTTTTTTTTTGTTTTGATGTGTTTTGTTTTGTTATTTTGTGCTGTGTCATGACATGTTGGGTCATTGGTGTGTTGTGGCATTTTGTTTTACAGGTTCCCAATAATGATGGTGATGAAGAAGATGCTACAGTGACCTACGCTACTGTGAAAACCTCTTCTGCCTCAGCTGGAGACGCCAATGATCCCAGCAACCTCTACTCCACCGTCAACATGACAAGGAAATAACACACCACAGCAGTTCCATTTCATATCATTACATTTGTTTCCGATGAATAACTCTGAGATTAGTCAGATGAAAAACCACGAGTTCCAGTGTGAAACAGCAAAATGAAACTGAGTGAACATTCCTGGTTGTCCATCGCTGCTACCAGCATCGTTTTGTGAAAGCAGGACCTAAATATGTTCTGACATTAGTTAAAAACAGTTTTAATATGATTTTTTTTTACTGTGCCATAATATATTGTGAAAATTTAGTGGTCATTTGAGTTGAGATTGATTTACATCTCACGGTCTCTTGTTATCTCTCTCTGTCTGTCAGCTCTCCAGTTCCTCTCCATGGTGTACAGTCTTAGAAAGCAGAAACCTTTATCAAATTATCAGTGGCATCATGAGAGGTAACTGTCTGAACTTCAATACCCAGAAATCCTGTAGTGTGAGGTCAGTAAACTGCTCACAGCTCGCTCATGTTTACCAACCCGGCCGGTCTGTGTGATGCTTTATACCAAAGAAAACCAAAGAGACGAGAGAGGAAAAGATCTAACGTTGGTGAGTCCAGCTTTCTCTGCTGCTGCTTAGGAGACAGTTTGGATTTTGCAGTTAAATTTCAATTTGTCACTTTCCTGTGAGCAGAGGCGTGTAGATAACAGACCAAAATTAAATTTGGTAAAATAGGATGGATCTACAGTGTCTCAAATAGTAGAGATGGGACGCTCTTGTCTGTTGCAGCCCGACTTGACGTGATTTAACCTGATATGACTGGTGTATTTTTACATAAAACTACTTAAAAAAAGAAAGATTTCCCTGTCCCTGTGTAAATGCAGCTGAACAGTCGTCTGCCCACACTGGCTTTGGATTGAATCCCACCAGAGCGTTCTTATGCATTCATTACACTTTGTTTAGTAATAACAACTCTGTACTTAATTGATACTGTATTGATCCCTGTGGGGGAATTGTGTTTGCTTGTCCAAATCTTGGAGTGCGTAAAATATTTTAGATTTTATATTCTTTTATCCAGTTACATACAGTGTGTAGAGAAGACTGCATGGTCCATGAAGGGGGGAAAAAAAAAAATATATTATACATAATTGCAACATTTTAAATCAGTATTACATATAATTTCCACAACATCAACAAGCGACTTAATGTTCTCTATTATAATTATCCTTTTTATGATCATTTTAAGGATTTGTTGCTGTAAAAAGCTTTTTGACAGTGTATATTTTGTCCAGAAGGGGGAGTCATAAGCTAACCAGTTGCACAGTGTGAAAAGTGGAAGTGATAACCCACCATTCATATGACTGGGTGCTGTACTTGAATAAAGCTAAATAAGCATAACGCACAATACATTTGGCTTTAAAATATAATCATTGATAGTCAATTTATTGTGGTTAGTGGTGGATGTGCCTGTGTTTAGGTTATAGTTCATGGATTCTGAGGTTTTATTACTGCTTCTTTGTTAGCATTTTATGATTAAGCATTTGATACCATTATACATCTACTGTAATTATTTCATACGGAATTATTTTGAAATTTATATCTACTATCAATTTGCTTTGAGTGTCATGGTTTGAAACTATTTAAAACTCCTGCTGTTACCATCTTCCCTGAGAGAACAATTGGATCTTATTTTTTATTTATTAAAAGTGTTGGTTTCTCTGTTATTCTCTAAGATGTTTGTAAAATGTATTGTTGTAATAATAATAAAGTCATTCTATTCTATTCTGCTTTGTTCTATTCTGTTCTATTCTATTCTAGTTCAAACATTTTCATGTGAAGGCCTCCCAGACCCTCATCTGATAACATTTTGATGGACCCCCATCCAGGAAGATTTAGGTTGTTGTATATGATTTAGCATAAGGAAATTCTATTCTATTCTATTCTATTCTATTCTATTCAATCAACTGACAGTTACCTCGTTAATTACTTCAAATGTTTTGTTCACTCACAAATGTGCAGCAACAATCAACAGGGAAAAAAAAAATCCCATTTGTTGCAGTTATCACTTGTTGACGCCTTCATCCATCAAAATCCACCAATGAGAGAGAAGTGTCACGTCCAAATATGGTATTACGGCCTCTCAAGCCCGCCCCTCTTTGTTGGCTCGGCCAATGAGAGGCCGCCGAAGGTTGGTGGCTGCCGGGGATACGAGCTAGAGAGAGATACAGGACAACAGTAGGTAGCTAGTAGGACCGTTTTATCCCCAAAGATTAAAGCATGTGACGGGTTGAAGAAGGACTTTCATCAACATGGAGACGGGTTTTCTGGAGAGATAGTTGATACCGAGGCGCCATGTAGGCTGCTGACGGGGAGGGACGCATACAGGAGGTCATTTTTCCGGACCGGGGTAGTGGTGGGAGGCAACGGCCCCCGCAGTGTTGTGAGAGACCGAAGAGAAGACGAGCAGAAGGACCAGTGTCAAGCTAGCCAGAAAGAAAAACAGGACTTCCGGTTAATATTTTCAAAGTAAAAACTAATTGACGAATATTGGTTGCTTTTGGCCAAGAAATTCGAAGTTAAGTCCTTACTAACGTAGTTGAACCCTTACTGACGACGGTTTTTGCGTGTATTGCAACACCTTCGCATTTCTTACTCATTGTATTTATTCAAAAGCGACAAGTGTAACGCTTTTACTTTGAAGTGAAGTCAGCTAATGTCCGGCGCAGCTGTGCTTATCTCTGGCTAGCTTGACGCAGACGTTAAGAAGGGTGAAGTTACAAAGCCTTGAGCCAAAACAAGACTTAACAGCCTCCGGTGGACAACGATACCGTGTTATGAATGGGACTTACCTCACCTCACCGTGTTGTTTTCGAGTCAGATGCCTTTTAAATCGGAGGTTCCCTCGTTGATTTCAGTTCCAGCCTCGGTGGAAAATACGGTACGGTTGGATTAATAACGGTTGGAATATCAGCCAATGCACCCGAACGAGAAATCACTATGATATTCCCATAGATACTTGTAGTGTGTTTAATAGTGAGTTTATAGTAACGTTATCGTGCTTTATGGTATTTCTTATCTCCTTTGGTATCACAGTAATATTGGTGTAATATCCCTATAAACACTTATAGCATGGCTATGATACTCAATAATCAGTATAGTGACCTTATCATACTTTAGGTTATTTTCTACAACCTATGGTATCACTATCATTACTGTAGGGAATTAAAGGGGGTGTGATACTCAATAGTGAGTTTGTATAGTGACTTTACCATGCCTCATGGTATATCTTTTTTTTTTTTTTTATCACAATAGTATTACTATAGCATGTTCTGTGGCCTATAAACATTACATATTTAAGTTTTGCTGTCATATGTGTATTTTTCTAACATTTATTATTGGATTACAAAGGGATGAACTGGTCACTTTGGGTTTAGGGTTTTTATCTCCTATGTTATCACTATTATACTCCTATAATATACCAGATTTTAGTGATTGCTGTGATTTTTGTATAGTATTCTTCTAAAAATCATTACAAGATTACGCTACTTCTTTTTCCTACACTCTCAGAACGTACCAGAATGTACCTAAAAGGGTACGAATGCTTATAACTTGTATCCTGTTAGGGTAGGAATATTGTACCCTTAGGCATGGGTCCATATTTGTACCCTTTTCACCTGTACCTCAAAAGGAACAGTGGTATGTACCCCAAGTGACAAAAATGTGCTTACTGTGATGGTTTGGTACAAAGATGTACCCTTTGAAAAGGCACACAGATGTCCCTTTAGGGGTTCCAACACAGCAACAAGTACCTGAAGGACCACTTGGGTACTTTTGGGTACAGAAATGGACCTGTTCTGTACCCCTGTTTCTGACAGTATAAGGGCAGTTTTTTTTGCTGCGTTGCCAGCTTGATAATTAAGCCTTGAGGATGCAAAATGCGTATCGGTGCAATTGATGTTTCTGGTTTTTGTATCACTGCCAGGTTTGCCCCCTGAAGATCAACATGAACTGATCAACACTGACAGGCAAGGAGAAGCCCTTGAACCCGGAGGAGGACTACCAGCCCTAACTCTTCCTCCTCCTCCTCCTCCTCCTGGCCCTCCTGGCCCTCCTGGGATCGATGACCGGGCCCAACTCCCCGAGCCGGTCCGGCACCTCCCCGGCCAAGCTGAGCAGGCACGGCCGGTCCAAGAGCACCAGCTCCCACTGCCTGCTCCGCTGCAGCCCCGGGGGGGACGAGTCCTCCGCCTCTCCCCCCAACAACAGCTCCCGCTCGCCGGGGGAGGAGGAGGAGAAGGACGGCGGCGTTCTGTTCTACGTTAACCGGGCCGGTTTCCCCATCGAGAGCGTCACCTGGGAGAGGATGTGGGCGCACGTGGGTGCCGTGCACCCAGAGGGCCAGGAGATGGTGGACAGGATACGAAACGCTGCGTACCTCCCCAAGGTAAGTCGCCCAGAGCGCTTCATCCCTCTCATAAATGTTAGGAGGATACTACTTAGGACTGTAACTAACGATTATTTTCATTATCGATTATTTTTTCTATTAAACATTTAGTCTAAAAAACGCTAGTACTGTATATACATGCCCGTCACAAGTTACCAAAGCCCAAAGTGATTCTTAAAATGTCTTGCTTGATTGCACAAGCAGCCAAAATCCACAAAGTATTCATTTTATAATGATATGAAATGGAGGAAAGCAGCAAATCTTAGCATTTGTGAAGCTGTAACCAGCAAATGTTTGGTATTTTTACTTGATAAATGACTGAAATGGTTAATCGATTATCAAAATTGTAATCGATTAAGTTTATGTCGATCAACTTGATTAATCGACTAATCGTTTCAGCACTCATAATAATACTCCTATACTACTAATGTCATAAGGATACATGTGACAGCAAAAGTTTCAAATGTTATGCCGCTACTGTAGGTAAAAAAAATAAAAAGAACACCACAGAACACAGTAATGTAATACCATAAAGTATGATAAGGTATTGTATCCCCAAAAAACAAAAGTGTCAACTTTTCACAAACTAAGAAAAACAGCCTTGTTTTCAGAACGACCACCACAAACTTTTTACGTTATTTAATGGGATTTGAAAGGTTTTCATAAGAGAAAATCCATAAAAGAGCCAAAATTGGACATACAAGTTTTCACATGACAACAACACTATGTTAAATGATCATGGAAGTGCCATCAGGGTTCCCGGGCCCTTTATGAAGGGGTTCCTCATGGAACCTTCTGGGGTTCCCCTATGGTCGCATGGTTGAAAAAATCTCCCGAGTGTCTGTACCAGCGTAGTTCTGGTCTGCTGTGATGAGACAATAGCAGGATGGGTGAGTGAGAGAGCTCAGGTTTCCTCCTGCAGGCTGAGTAATTTCAGTTTGTGGAGGAATATATATGTGTGAGTGTGTGTGAGTGTGTGTGTGTGTGTGTGTGTGAGTGGCAAGCAGACTAACCCTGCCGAATGCCCCTGTCCCTGTCCCTGTCCCTGTCCCTGTCCCTGACACTTGCCCCAATACATGCATGCATTAGTGCACACACACACACACACACACACACACACACACTCAGTGCATTCGCGGTTATGTTGCTAGGTGTCAATGTGTCTCTCTCTGTCTCTCACGCATGCACACACACACACATACACACGTTACCATGACAACAAGTGTGCTAAGTCGGGGTGCCATACCTGTCAAGTGAGGTTAATTCTGACTTTTTGTCACAGTGTGTGTCTGTGTGACTCATTGTGTGTGTGTGTGTGTGTGTGTGTATGTGTGTGTGCCTCTTGACTCACACACATCATCTTTTCCTCTCCCACTGAGCTCTTAATGATAGTTTCAAATTGCTGTTTTACACACACACACAGACACACACACACACACACACACACACACGCATATCTATAACCTGGCTGTAGGTTATGGAATTATGTTCCATAAAGAGGATTTAAACAATTCAGCAATGATGAAACAAGACTGATTAAGACCTGAAAGACAGAGAAAATATTCATGTAACTAAAGACATTATTATAATAAAAACAGTATTACAGTATAAACTCATGATGTGCCTGTGTTTTACATACTGTACATGGGTCAGGCTTGGCCATCAGCAGTTACTACATCACTGTCATCCTTGCTCATTACGACAGCAGGGTGGTGTAGGACTCGTCTTGCTGAAGTGTCCTTGAGCAAGACATTGAATCTCTACCAGCTCCAATTTTATTATTAGGGAAAATACCAGATGAGATTCAAAAAAGTGATCTGCATTTTAGTGATAAGAGTAGGCTATCCATAATTAAGCAAATAACAAGGAATTGGTTGAAGGTTGATGACTTAATTAATTGTAAATGGAAAGATCTGGTAAATGAAATATACGCAATGGAAAAAATAACTATGAGAATCAGGAATCAAGTCCATCTTTTTGAGGAAAGATGGGGAAAATGGGAGAAGTATAGAACAAAGGGTGTACAGTAATTAGGTCTCTGTAAGATGGGTGAAATGGGTGAGCACAGTTTGATAATAAGTTAAACTTCTCAAATAGACTGAAATGATTTATCCTCCGATTCATTACATACTCTAGCTATTTGGTAATGTATCCTATTATTTGCTATTAAACCTAATGTATTAATGTTAGGATTATTTGATCATGTATTTTATTTATTATTATGTATTTATTATTCTTTAATCGTGTCTTACTTAGTTATTATGCTTTGTTATTCTTGTTTCATTATTTGTATATATATCTGTCAAAAATGCACCAAAACAAACAAAAAAAAAAGAATCCCTACCAGCTCCAGGTAGCTGACCTCTGACCTCTGACGTCCCTGCTGAGGAGTCGGGGTAAACAAAAAGAGATTTTCCCTACAGGGATCAACAGGGTATCAAATACGTACAGTTTCAAATTACCGCTAAAGCACCATCACTGCCGCTCAGTTCATTCCTAGAGAACTGAATTCAGTTATGGTTTGGATCTAATTTGGATAGAATCTGACCCGTCTCTGATTCCGTTAGTATTTAATGAACTCAGTGACCTTGTGGCTACAACGTCCGCGCTGAGACCAGCTGTATGAGGGGTTGATGATGCCCGGGCCGCGTGACTCAAATACGAAAGGTTTCAAAGATAATGTAACATATAACCGTCTCACAGAAACCTTGTGATCCCAAATGGTCAAAACCACTGACATTCTTGTTTTTGACATTTTATCGTGTGTTGTCACTTGTTTGGTTTTGTACTATATGAAGCTTGTGAAGCATTTCCTTCTCCTTGTTTGTCTTCCTTCCTTTTCCTTTACAGTAAAAACAAACTTTCCTCCCTCCTGTAAACCACATTGGACTCCCAGGAACGACATTAACAATGGCATTACAGCATTATGAGAGCACAAACAATCAGTAAAATTTGTACAAGTTTAGTAATAGTTTAGTTTATTTATTTACAAAACCAAACAAAACACAAAACATTTTTTTACCAAATATACCAAAACAAGACAAATCACAAAACATTTTTAGCATGAACTCAAATGCACAAATAATGACTAGTTGGTTTTAAAATCCTGAATCTGCTTTGAACTGGCAGGTAGGGAATTCCAGAGGGTTTTGCCTTTAATTGAGAATGCAGTTTGTGCAAAGGAAGTCTTATAGTGTCTAACTCTACAGTTCCTTCTGATGTATTTTGGGTGTTAATGGCAGTAGTGTCTTTAGTGTCTTTTTTCAATTCAATTCAAACTTTATTTCAGACTCAGGGTCCAGATAAAAAAACAAACAGGACATAACATACAATGAGTTACATACAAAGGATCAATAAAAGATCATCTTTCTTTAGGTCATTTTCTGCTTTATTGAACAGCATGTAGTGTGAAGCGTCAGGAAAGATGGAAAGAAGACGGTGAAAGAAAGGAAGATGTGTGACAGGCTATACAGTATGTTGCAGTGGAAGAAACAGCGTCCCATGCACATGATATGCATCTGCTGTTCCTGAGGCCCCTTGGTCCAGATTTTCCTCATAATTTTCCCATCAGTGATTTGGAAGAATGCATGTTTTTCTTCGGCGTGTCTTTCAGGCTGCAGAGGAGGGAATCTGGTTGTCCACTAATTGGCCATGTGGTCATTAGTGACCCGGTTGGCTGGCAGTGCCAATCCCCCATACTGCAGTGTTAGGACACGTGCACACGCAGACACATGCACACAAACACACGCACATACGCACACATAGGGGTCTTTGTATTGTTTATAGGATATAAGCCTTTGGCCATGGCTCTGACATATAGTGTTATATTTAACATGACAGTAGCTCAGACCCGTTTTCAGCTTTTGAATGTATGTGTATGCCTGCAGCGGCTGAGTTTCACTATAAACTTAGAGCTTTAAGTTTAGAGCAGACAGCTTGTGACAAAGGTCACGAGTTCAAATCTCTGGACCTGCTGGGAAAACTCTAGGCGGCTACTGTTGTGGTGCCGCTGAGCAATGTACTTAACATCAAAAAACTAATAAGTAGACTGTGGCTGTACCTGGCAGCTCCCAGGTGACACAGGTGGGAATGTGTGTAACTGTTTGGGTATGAAAGAATAAGTTTCATCCAATCCATTACTTTTAGGGTGGGCAAAAGGTGGGCAAACTATTAGCTGCAGTCGGTGATGATCAAAAGGCAAACTACCAACAAAATATCCGCAAAATCCAATTACCGTTAAAATATGCGTTTATTATTTTAGACCCTATCTTCATGTAACTTGCATTAACTTGATAGCACTTGCTTATATGATGTATATTATGAGTTTATGTCAACCTAAAAAGGTAGGTAACCTAAAAAGGTAGGTAAACTCAACTCAGTTTTTATCTTTTATTTATTTATTTATTTTTATTCTTTATTTTTGTCCCTTTTCTTTGCCTATTTTTATACATTTATCCACTGTTTATTATCATTTTTTGTCCCGTAATTATGCTTTAACAACCTTGTATGTATGACAAAGGTAGAAAATGAAGTTTGCTTTGCTTTGATTGGTTAGATGAAGGTCAATGGGACACCGTTTTGTGTATGAGGGCTGAGCACAGCTAAGGTTGGTGTATGTTACGGTATTGTTGATGTGTAACGTGACTCTGGTATGTGTGTGTATAAGGTGTGAAAACAGGGTAGTCATAGATACAGCAGCTGATACACTGACCTAGATGGTAGGGAGGGAAGGAGGGAGGGAAAAGAAAGGAGGATTAACTCTGTTGTTGGGACCGGTGGACACAAGGTGGGATGTGACAGGGAAAATTAATTAACAGATTTTGGGAGAAAACCAAGCAGCTTTGTTGAATGTGTGTGTGTGTGTGTGTGTGTGTGTTTGTTGGTGTCTGACGATGTTATCAGAATTTAGTAGCCACTGGTCTGGGTTATTGTTGCAGTTATTTTAATAGAATTCAATAGTTGTAGATCATAGTTAGGCATATTTAAACAGATCTACTGTAATTGATATGTTTCTGAAATAGATGTTAGGTGGAGGGGGGCAGTGCAATGGTAGAATTTTTCAGAATTTATTACGTATAGGTCTGTGCTATTGTAGGATTTATTAAATAGGCTAGTTGGTGTAGGTTAGTGTAACTGTGGAATTTATTAAAGGTGCTATGTGTAACATTTTCACATCAATAAACCATTAACACATCCATATTGAGACATTAGTAAACTTACTGTAAACAGGATTTGTGGGGAAATCTGCTGTATTGCTTTACGGCACAAAACTGGGAAATGTGGCTTTAAATTTGATCACACTAGCACTAACAATACCACAGCTGTGAGATAGAGGCTACCAATCGTTTCCACCAAATTTGACAATGATATATTGATGTTTAAAAATGCTACATGTAGCACCTTTAAGCAGACTTGATTTGCTGATAGGTCTGTGTTATTGTCGGTGAGCGTTGTCCACGTTGCCAGGCCAGTGTGCCCTCATTAACAGAATAGAAGGCTTGGCACAGCAATCAAATAATCCCTCTAATACAATCTGGGTAGTGGATAATCTCTGGATACCAACTGGTGTTGCTAAAGGACTTTCAATGGGGAACAAAACTGGTTAAAACTTGTCTGAGCAAAGACCTCTGTCAAAGGTCTGCCAGCAAAACCAGCCGGAACTGGTGTGTGTGTGTGTGTGTGACTTTGATTTCAAAATGCTACATACCGTATTCATTTTGGAAAACAAGTTTAAGATTCAGCATCTCCAAAATATAAAGTACCCACTGTGGAAAAGTCATTTTTCCAACCAAGTTAACTAGTATCCTTTACAAAGTACAATAATTTGAAGTATTTGCTCAATCAGTGGTTTTGCAATAATTTTTTCACCTTTCACTTTTCACTTTACACTTTTTAAATGTTTTCAATGGCAGCCAGAGACTGTCCCACAACCAGAACATGACAGGTGTGTGTCCTGCTAAAGTGCCATTGAGCAAGACACTGAACCCCCTACCTGTTGACTCACTGTAAGTCAATCTGGATAAGAGCATCAAATGCTTAAAAAAGAAAGAAATGTTTCACTTCAGACCGTCACAAGAGGGTTTTATCTTGCAGATTACCTTTACACTTTTCATTTTTGCCATTTAGCTGACAATCTGCAGCAGTAGAAAATGATTAAATTCATGGATCATAGCAAGCGACCACTAGTAAGGAGTACAATGATCAGAGCCACAGCACCCTGCTGATAGATGGAACAAAATACTCATGCTTTGATGTTCCATCACATATCTCAGAGTCCAGATTAAGCCAGCCCTGCTGCATGTTTCTCAGTCTGCAGAAGCTTTTACAACAGCCTGCTCTGTATGGGAGGAAGTCAAAGTTAATCTGGGGAGAATCCAGCGCGCAAATGGCGTTTTTGGCTTGGAGGTTGCCATGTATGGAAGCCTGCCAACATGGATTAGGCCAGACAGTTGTGCTGTGAGGTGAAGAAGGATGCACTATAGAAATAATATAATGGAGAAAGTATACTGTCGTCATCCCCAAAGTGTCCACAATCCCAGTACAAAATGTCCTCAAGGGTATTATGGCTTTTATACAACAGTTACCAACATGTGTAGTGACTGAAAATATATATATATAGTGAAGCGACATAGTGAACAAACATGAGAATAAACAAATTCAAACTATCTTAGCATTACCTACATGTTTGCCATGTAGGTAATGAG